>NC_046369.1:27767311-27842869 GCF_011125445.2 Fundulus heteroclitus | reverse complement strand
GTACATTGCCAACTCTTTGTCCTTCCGCAGCCCACTTGATTGAATGCATGCTAAAGGGCTACACCCTACAGGGTCGGCCTCTCCGTCAGTAATTAAATGTCAGACTGTTTAAACAAAAGAAACTTCCATTTTACCCCTCATGTGCGGCTCAGTCTCTGTATTCCTCTCTATTCTTTTCCTGCAGTCTGGACCGCCTGCCAGTTTTTATTGTTATTTTAACTCGTCTTTTTTCCCCCCTCACTATTTTTGTCATCTTTGTATCATGCTGGAGCTTTACTCTTTTGTTTGTCTGTGTTAAAAAAAAAGATACAGCTTTCACATTAGGACAACGGGAACACTGTTCACACAAGATAACCCAGAGAAGGCATAGATGGATTAATGTTTTTGTAACTTGTTTCTGTCTTTTCCCACAAGCTACCCATCCTCCTGACTACTCACAGTTCAAATTTGCTCTCAGGAGTGAGCATTTGAAAACTCCAACATCTTCCATCCCCTGCAGACTACTGAGATAATCCTTTTTGTTCTTTGGAGAGGACCTTTAGAGCCGTTTAAATGATACTGGATATTATAGGGATGGGTTTGTGAACTTACCGCTTATCTCTAGAGAAATTGTAACTATCAAAAATAGATTTTTATTCCCCCAAGGAGAAGCACAAATATTATCAAGCAATATTTGTCTTCAAATATGTTTTTTATCATGGAACTTCTTAAAAAGCGGAGAAAATAAATTTGCCAACAGAAGTGATATTTTTTTTATTTTTTGAGTCTCTTTGCTCCGCCTGACCATATGACCTTTCTCCAGAAGGCAGTCGGCTTGTCCTTTTGGACAGCTGTACATCTTTGGTTTCAGATCAAAGGTGTCAATTTTGAAGTGCTTTTGGAAAACTGACTTCACAAATAGTCCTGCCAACTAAATGTTTTTTATATTTGTACAGAGAAACTACCAGCTGCACTGAATGTTAATGCGAACAGACCATGGCCTTGTTAAGTTGAAAAATATTTTAAAACCTTCAGTGCCGCTTATTAAATGTTAGGGTGAAAGCATACATGTATTTGAGAACCTACACTATGTATAAATATTGACTTTGTCTGAATCAAAAAAGTACCAGAATTAATTCAAAATTATGTACCTAACTATTGCCTCATACGTTAATAGCCATTCCATTGATTAAAAAAATAGGAATAGGAAAATAATTATAGATGACACCTAATCAAAATACGGAAACGTCTGACCAAAACTGCACATACTCTATTTCTGTTCAGCAAGAAATCGTGTCCCTGCTGTTCAGTCTATGTTCAAGGCTGTGAAAATGTATTTGCCTCCTTAGCTATTTCGTCTGTCTTTTTTTTTTTTTTTTTGTCACACTTATCATCGTTTCAGACAAACAGAAATTGGACAAGATAACCCGGGTGAAACACAAAACACAGTTTTTCAAATGATAATTTTATGTATTACAGGGAAAGAAAATTGATCCATTCCATCTGGCCCTTACGTAAAAAAAAAGAAATTGCCCCCTAAACCAATTAACTGGTTGCGGAAATTACTGCCATCAAGTGTTTGTGATACCTGGCAAATAAAGAGCATTACATCTCTGCTGGAAAAAAAAATAAAATCTGCCTCATCATTTTGTTTTAACTCAGTCACATACAAAGGTTTTTTAAACATTCACGGCCATATATGAGCTCTGACTTCAATTTGACTGCTGACAGGGGAGCACGATTGGCACTTCAGAAATCCTATTTCAGTTCATTGTCCTTCTGGATAACCCACAAACTGAGGGCACACTTGACTCTGTTAGTTATGGTAAGGTGTACAGGTCATGAAGCACCAAAGCACCCACCATGTTTTCCTGTCGGTAGAATGTTGTTATGGTTTACGCCAAATGTGAGGGAATACGCATCCTCTAAAGAGTTTGACTTTTGTGTTCACTGAATACTTGCGCTTTTTGTGCTTCGTGTGATTGATGTTCCTTTGGAATAATTTAGGTAAACTGGTAACCCACTGTTCCAGAGTCCCAAAGATATAAAAATGCTCTTTCCAGACTAATTGATGCCAATAACTTTGTTTCGAATCTGATATTCTGTAGATTGGGATATAATTTGTTGCTTTTGTAGCTTAGTTAGCGTATTTGAGTTTGTCAGACAAGTTCTAATTCGGTAATTTGTTACAGATTTGGTAAAAGAGTAATTAGTAAAAAAAATTACTAATAGTATAGCAGCCAGGTTGGTTAGCTTTTTTCCACAGATAAAACTGCTGAAAAATCTAATTTTGAATTTACTCAGTTTAAATTTGTCTGATATTAAAATCTGGATGATAATCTAAGTTACTTAGGCGTGACAAAAGAGCAAATAGAAAAGAAGAAGTAAGCTCACTTCATGATTATGATTCATCAAGTTAGTCCGTTAAACTTTGGATGCATGTAGTGGGCCCCATGTTGTCTGTATCTCTAGATACATACAAGCTAATCTTTTCACAGGTGAAAATATGTATATATACACAATCACTTGTCATACCCAGTTGTTCAACTGGCCAATGTGCCGTTGAACACACACAGACACACACAAAAAGGTACATGAATAATTGTCATTGCTCATTCGCGCAGCCGTTATGCTTCTTGAGTTGCTCACTGTAAGAGGCTGAGTGCTT
Organism: Fundulus heteroclitus; assembly: GCF_011125445.2. NCBI lineage: Eukaryota > Metazoa > Chordata > Actinopteri > Cyprinodontiformes > Fundulidae > Fundulus > Fundulus heteroclitus. The sequence continues at coordinate 27,840,222 of NC_046369.1, read as the reverse complement.
CTTCCCTGATAGCTTGACATCGGCCCTCCCATCACATTTTCCTCTCCCCACAGGCGCATAAACACACATAAATATCCACTCCTTCGCTTTTCCTAGTGGCATCGCTTAGACAAGCGCCACTTGTCTAACTCCCACCCCGGCTGATCTATATTGCTTTGGCTGGCAATATCAAACAGGATTTGTGCTCTGAAATGGCCTCTGATTCAGCACTCAAGAGAAGCTCAGCCCATCATGTGAGATGACCTGTGAAAAGAAAGTCCAAGAGGGGTTTTTGAAAGCACAATGAGAGAAGGAAGTAAAATAGGTAGGAAATAAAAGGAAAACACACAATGACTAACCTGATCACACAGGCTACTTTTTCCTCTGATAGCGTTTTTGTTATTTGCACTTCAAAAACTCATTCTAAAAGGGGTTTGTTTCTTAGAGAAATACAAGTCTAGCTTAAGAAAAATATTTTATCCCATTACGAGTTTTATGAAAAAGAGCAAGACTAATACCTCCTCTACAAAGATAAAAAACCATAAGGTGCAACCTGAAGCATGCTACGTCCCGCTGAATCAGGCTGGCTTCCTTTTAATGCAGCTGTCCAACCTCTGGCAACTGAAAACATTCCCTGACTTAACTATTACTATCACTATGTTCAAATTGTGAGTTCCACAAATTGTGGTATAATGGTCCTTTTTTTAAATCACTGAATACCAGGTTTAAATCAGAAAGTTTTCTCTGATCATATAGCGCGTAGAGTGTCATGATTTAGGTTTTTTTGTTTGTACTTTTCTGGACTGATTAGGTTCCTCTCCCCTCAGCCATCAGTCACCACCCAATCAGCTCAGCTTAATCAGTCACCTACATGCCACCACTCTGCACCTAATCAGCTCCACCTGCTGCTGCCACTAATGACCTTAACTCATTCCACCTGCTTCTCTCCCTACTTATACCTGCTTCAGTCAAGCTTCCAGTGCCAGAACGTCTCGTCTTGCCATGCATTGCTGGTACACGGCTATTTAGCCTGCATCTGGTCAAGTCTGGTTCTGTTTGCCTGCCTCAACTCATCCTCTTCAATAAACCTTTTAAACGTAACTCTGGGTCCGGTTTGAATATCGGGTTCGTACTTGTAATTATTACAGTAGAGTAGAGTAGAGTACCACTCTCCCTTCCTAACCCGCTGCTGTGGTCTGTTAGTCAGCTGTGTGTGATGGGCAAATTGACCCCTTCTGCGTTAAAAAAAAGAAGAAACAAAACCACATAATCTACTCATTGGAATTAACTTTCAGAGAATAATGGCACACTCATTGTGTTTTGAAAAAGAATTGGTGACATCTTATAGGAGTAAGCATGTGTTTTAGTAGAATAAATAGGCTCCTGCATGCTGTCTGGATGGACAGATAACCTGGCTAACTAACATTCACCTGTCAGGTTTCCAACATCGTTTAATGACATAGAAATTATAAAACAACAAAAATATCACTAATTTATGTAATTGATTCTTTAAAGGACAGCGTCTAAATTAAACAGATATTCATTCCTTACAAGTTTTTAGTTCGTCCACCGCTGTGTTTACTTCTAAACTGTGGAGAGCATCTCTGGTGTTTTAGCTGACATTAACTCTAGATTTCACTCCAGTCTTTGACTAAAGCGGGATTTCAAACTTGATTCTCAGACTGACCCCGATTTCAAAGTCAACATACTTTTTTGTATTCAGTCGCACTCTGTGAAAATCTGTGCATCACAATCAAACTACATTATTAAGTATTGGAAACAAAATCAGTCGTTATGAGGAAAAGAAATACCAGTATGAGATATTTTCGAATTGGCAGTAATAAATGTTACTTTTATCTTCTTGCTTGTTTTTGTTTTAATATCCCATAATACAGTGAAACTTTTGTTGGTCAAACTTATCATACTGGAAGAATCTGACACAGGCCCATGCCTGATTTTCATCTCAAATTTCATCGAGCTTGACCTTTTTCCATTATTTACTGTAAAAATGCAAATTTTCACCCATTTCAAGTCCCCAGTTTATCTTACGGTGAAATGATTTTTGGCACAACTGCTTTGCACTCTATAATAAGCCAATTATGTAACTGCAACTTGGCATTTCTATTTCTCTGAGGACATGCTTTGACGTATTGATTTTGCAATGGAGTAGTTAAATATTCCTGATTATGTTCAGCATTACTGATCTCTTTCCACACTTCATCTCTCCTTCAAAACCCAAGAGATTAACCATACTTTGACCTGGAGAAAGCTGTTTTGACCTTATAGTTTTAGACTCAGTTTGGTGTTTTTTATGTTTCGTATTGTGACAAATCTGTTTACTGTGTGATTCATCTGGATTGCTGGAAAGCCAACATAGCATCCAGACTCTTGCGGAGGAAATGTGTTTTTTTGTCTTGTATTCAATGATGTTACACCGGATATTGAAAGCTGGTCAGCGAAGCTACCCGGATGCTTCAAAAAGAAAAAAAAAAAGATGCCATTATAGGCCTGTATTCTGTCAAAGACCACAAAACAAATCACGCTGAGTTTTACTTGCCAGATTTTAATCTGATTTGAGCACAAAACTTCAGTGTCATTCTAGCTGGTGTACTTCGCACAAAAAAACGAAAGCAGAGCTCACACAGTAAAGCATGTTGGTGTAAAGTAAACTTTATTTATCTATTAAATATATGTTGTCCTAAACGTGAAGTTTTGAAGGAAAATTATCTTTTAAGATTTCAAAAATGACTTTGATCTCTGCATCAAGGAATAATAATGAATTATTGATTTTTTGTGACCCATGACTTTGTTTTTCTGTTAAATATAGCAAATCATTATAACAGCCTGTTTTTTCACATTATAATTATAATGTAATGTTATTAATCTTCAGAAGGCTTAGAAATGGCTGCAGGAAAAGAGCTATTCACCTAAACCTGATCAGAGCAATAGTTGAAATGTATAAAACAGCTGCAAGTAGGACAAATATGAATGAACAAGGACCAAAGTTTGGTAACTTTCTTTAAGTTTTTTTTTCTATGCCAATAATCATGGAGCAATGTATCAAAAAAATAAAATGTGTACCATATTTTCAAGATCTGTTGACATGTCTTGTATGTTCCTCTGTAAGATTTGTGAAGGACTTGGACCATAAAAGTGAGCAAGTAAATGGAAAAGATATGAGCAAATAAAAGATATGGAAAAATCAAGAGGTATGTGTTGCAGGGAAATTGGAATGATGTGATGTGGAAAAGGAGTCAAGGGGAAGTGATCTATAGAGAGAAGATGCTCTGTTGTGATTCAGAAGGATTATTAAGTGACACACTGAAAAAAACACCATGAAAAAAAAAAAAAAACATTTTAAGGGAGCGTTTTAGGTTTGCTCCCTCCTTTCACTTTCTTGGATGATCCCTCTAGCGGAACACTGTACTCATCTATTTTTTTTTCTTTATTTTTTTTACCTGACACCAGCATGTGACCTGCCATCCCCAGCACACAAATAAACACACACAGAACAATGTTTGATGTGGTTGATAGTTGTTTTTTTTTTTTTAGCTAAAAGCATGATTTTCATCTTAAAAGTCAGAATCACCTCTTAAAGTAATCCTTCTAATCTAAATTTAGAAACTTTTTTTTCCTCCGTCAACGTAAATATAAAGCAATACGGACCAAAATGACATCCCTATCTGCTGCAATCTGCATTTAGATGGAAACATTGTCAGCGGCGTAACTCTCAGGAGACCGCCTTTTGCTTGGTTATCTATCATTGTTTTCATATTTGTCTTTGTGGCACTTTCAGTATACAATGCCTATCTAGCTGTGAAAGTATGATAAACTAATAAAATATTGACTTATACTTTTAGTAAAAATTAAACCACACGGTGGGGAAATACTGAAAACATTTTTAAAGTAAATCTATTTCTTATCAGGCTTATAACATTAAATTGGAGCAGAGAGTAGGGAGATGCACACAGCAGGAGTTCTTGCAAGAGTGGCACGTAAATATAAAATATGGTGCCGCACAAACAAACAACTATCCTGCGCAAAAAAAAAATAAGTTAATAAAGCCCAGCCAAAATTAAATGAAATTTGAAATATAAACAATTGTTTTGGAGGACATGGTAGCGTTGTTGAACGTGCTACTCAGTCGGGGGCTTTTTGTCAGACTGACCTTTGCACCTCTATGGTCCACGGTGTGGATTTATCAGTCTCTGATTTGTTTCATTAGAATATACACAGAAAACCCTTTGATAATATGATAATATAACCCTATCAAATATATACTCTGTTTTTACAGGGTCGCACAAGTTTGCAACAAGTGAGCAACTCCCTACCCCGTCATGAAAGCTTTTTTCACCAGAATTGTCTCTAATTGGCAAGAATATAAGTTAATCTAAATACAGTGACTGTGGTTGGAGAACTTTGATCATAGTAATACATCTAGCAAACGTCTTGTAAATCACTTGAAAAAGAATAAAGAAAAAGTAACAATCCCAAAATTAACTAACAGTAACAGTTTACCAACTAATGATCCTAATAATAACATTTCTAGAAATGTTTTAAAGAAAATATACTGATCTCTATTATTCTGACACAGATGAATTTTTAAATGAAGTTGATCTTCCTAAATTAAGCGAGGAACAGAAAAAGGTTCAGAGGTTACCTTTAGGCAAGGCAAGGCAAGGCAAATTTATTTATATAGCACAATTCAGTACAAGACAATACAAAGTGCTTTACATGATTAAGATATACCAAAATAATAAAATGTAGATAGAAAATAGAATAAAAGCAAGTAGGGATAGAATGTAGTAACAAAAAAGAACATTAAAAACAGTAAAACTGTTTAACTAGAACAGTCAAAGGCAGGAAGAAATCTCCATTAAAGGATACCTGAATTTATTTTTGTCTGGTCAAGAAAAATACTTTTTACGCAATGTGTTAGAAGTTAAAAATGTGACAAATAGGAAAGCTAATGTACCTGGTGGCTTTCCTGTAGAATTCTATGATGAATTCTGGTCACTCCAAACATGAATTGTACTGACATAAATCTTACCCTCGAGATGGATAAAGAAGCACTTCTGTCTAGTGAACACTCAGTATCACTTGTAAATGCAGATCTTAAAATCATCTGCAAGACGTTGGCCACAAGGCTTGAAAAGATAATCCCTCAAATTCTGCATCCTGAGACTGGATCTATTACAAAATCTGTATCCTATTCATAAAACAAGAAGATTTATCAGTCTGCTAGACTATTGCAACAACCAACATAAACAAGGTTTAATTGTTTCATTAGATGCAGAGAAGACTTTTGTCATGGTTAATTGAAAAGTGATGTTTGCTACAGATTATTACATATATAGCTCAGGTGTATAGCTCACCCCTAACATTTTTTTAATAATCATTGAACCACTGGCGGCTGTAAACCGTCAAAGCAAAACCATTTATGAAATTCAAACAGCTAATGGAATCCACTAAACTTGTGTATATGCTAATGATGTGTTGTCTGGAAAATGCAACCCCCTCTCTTAGACCCTAATAACCCTAAAAAATAAATTCTCAACAAATTCAGACTCCTCCATAAATCTGAACAACTCAAAGGTCCTTCCTATCTCCTAATATTCAACTCTACAACCATTCATTTAGAGCTTGGGGGAAAAAAACAGTACCTGGGCATCAATATTTCTAACAGGCTGAAGGAGCTATAACAATTAAATGATATCCCATGACTAAAATTAATAGAAGACGACCTATCATGGCGAAGAACCTGCCCTTTCTCACTCATGGGAAGAGTGTCTGCAATTGATATGATGGTCCTCCCTAAAATAAACTATATCACTCTATGAACCCAGTTCAACCTTCCCAGACTTGGTTCAAAACCTTTGATTCTGTCATATTGACATTTTTATTGACATCTAAGCTTTACAACATTAAACGCATCAATATTATTACATCTCTAACAGCCTAGTGGAGACATCTCAAAATTAATTCGTTTTCAAGCCATGCTGACGAACACCCCAGACATCCTGCATAAAAAAAGGGTTCTTAAAGTGTAACTCACCCCTGTACCAGAGCCTTACTCCATCCAGTCTCATTCTTGAAAAATGTGCCAAGAGGAGGCGGTGCCCGGTGAACTAGGAAATGTGCAGGTGCGTGGTCTGGGCTAATAGTAAAAGCTAAATAAATGCTGAATAAACTAACTGAATGCTAAGCTAATAAATTGTTAACATAAAAAAGTCAAAAAAAAAACCTCACCATTTAAACTCCAACTCGCTACAAAGGCACAAGGCACAAGGACTTGGATACTTTTATACCCCACAGCGCAGAGCTGCTGACACGTCAGCGTCTCCAATTCAATGCAAGACCACAAGAAGTTTGGAGATCTGTCCCTAATTTCATCCGTAGGTTTTGCAATAATAAGGTTTTTGGAAAGCTCTACACTCGTACCCTTCATGTGAGCTGGCTCTGATATGGGAGCAGAATTGCTTTCTGAATGCAAACAAATGTAATCTATTTTCTTAATTTTCACTTCATTCTTGGAACTTCTTTTCATGTGGTCAGTATTTATTCCCTGTGTCACTCTGCTTTATTACACATAACTTTATTCATGGTTTAATTTGTCTTGATTTTTTTTTGTTATGCATAAATTACATGGGTTGTAACTGAAATACAGAGTAAATATCATGTAAATAGCCCTTTTAGAAAAATATTTACAGAAATAAATTGACATGTTCGGTACTTATTTTCCATACTTTAAAACATGGTGGACTTTAACCACTGTTGATGGGAAGTTTTCCAATAATGTCTAGTGAGAAGACATCTTCCTCCTGCATCTTGCAGATAAAGAACGCCGATCAATCAAATGGCTGTCAGCTTTGTCTCATCTTTCTTCCCTTTGTTGATGGATGCAAATTATTAAAAGCCTTCAGGTGTCTCATGCAAAGTTGCACACTGACACAAGGTGGGTGGTATTGGCATTTTCACTTCCGTAGGAACACAATTTCAGACATCATTCCTCACCTTCCCTCTCTTTATCCTTTTTTTTTGTTTCTGCAAAATATTTTCTGAAGATAATGGCTGTGCAGTCTTTGAGTTGGCCAATCCAAACCCGTCAGGCTACAAGTGAAGAGCAACTGAAAGCGATCGAGGACATCCACGGCAGCCGCTGCCAATCCGCTCCTTTCACCTGTGTGTCAGCTGATTATGTGGCTGCGAGTGAGTCTGTTTGTGCAGAAGTATGTGCAGGCCTTAAATCATGGCAGAAGAGCTATCTGGTCGAAGCTTGTCACCATTAGCTGATCACTGTTTTAGGAAATGTCAGCTGATACAACAAAAACCACTGGAGGTTGGCAGCTTGACTTTAAATACTTTTTATGGAGCTGATAATTTGCTTTGAAATGGTTGATATTGTTTACCCTTCAACGATTTACAAGAACATTAAATTAGACTGCAATGAATGAATTACCTATTTTTTCATCTTTTATTAAAAAATAATTACTTATCTGTCTTTAAAGATTATATATCTAAAATAGATGTTACTGCAGTTATTGCAAGCATGACTCAGCCCCCTGGGAGTAACGGGCCATCTGCGCACTAACGAAGGCTTGCTAGCCTGATGGACCTCCTTGTTTTGTGACCACACGTTTTGATTGTACCAATCAACTGGTTGAGCCACTATGCTAAGGTACAGGCTAAAAGGCTGAGTTAATCAGTGACTCTTCAAACTGAAGAAGTCTCTTGGAGAAGAGACTAAACGTTTCAACTAAGAAGAACCCATCCAGAGAATATACAATACACTCATTTTTTTTTCATTAATTTTTTTTCATATCAAGAAGTACAAAAGTTGTTACTTAAGTTGAACCTACTAGGACAGGGACATCTAAAAAAAATATATATATACAGTACCTTAAAAGCCTTAAAGTATTCACATACCTCCAAACTGGCCATGATTTCTTAATTTACAACAAAACTTCAAAGTATTCAAATTTTATTTTATTTTCTAGACCAACACAATTAGCACACATCAGGTTTGGTAATATTAAATGAACATCAGTACAAATCAATTCCAAGCCTTTCCACAGATTACTTAGATTTAGATCTGGACATGAACTGAGTCATTCTATCTTATTAACATGTTTTGACCAGAACTATTGCCCTAACTGTATGCTTAGGGTTCTTGTCCCGCTATTTTGCAACATCTACCATGTTTTCCTCAAGGATATCTCTAGATTTAGCTCCCAATGCATAATTTTACACAGGCAGACATTTAACTAGACTGCTAAATGTAACTTGTTTATGTTTCTGTATTTTGAAGCACTTTGTGATTTGGATAGTTACCATAATTACGCAGATGATACACAGCTCTACATTACGATGTCACCAGGTGACTCTGAACCCATCCATGTGCTAAACAGATGCTTAGAACTGTCATGAACGGGGACAGATGGACCTGTTAGTGGCTCATAACTAGGAGGGTTTCGATGTGTTTATGATGTTTTTATGTTTTCAAGATGTAAAGCACATATAACTGCCTTGTTGCTTAAATGTACTGTACAAATAAACTTGACTTGACTTGACAAATATACTTTACTTACTTAGTTGGACTCTATTTACTAGAGTGACTTCTAAAGGCAACTGATCACACCATATTTGTAGAGGTCCAAAGAGGGTTGAATACAAATGCAATAAACACTTTCTATTTGTAAAAGAAATAAGAATCATTATTATTTCAGTTGACAATTATCCACTGCTTTCTCTACCTACCTTACATAAAACCCCAGTAAAATACATGGATAAATGGACAAGTGGGTAAGAAAACTTTCCCAAGGTACTTTAGTTATTGCCTCAAATTACAAAAGGCAGGCTGAGGGAAAGTTACAGCTTCATTACTTAATCTGCTTGCAGCAGACACAGTCAAGGTCATCATCTAAAAGCCAGAAACACACTGATGATAACTACTCATGGACTATCTAAGATAATAGTATTCATTATCAGGGACTGTTGTTGTTCACTGGGAATTAATATTGAGTTATCCTCTAAATACTGTCCACTGTGGTCTGTCTGAAGACTGGGAGGTGGTAAAAAGGCAGGTTTTAATGTTCTGAAAAAGCCTCTATTAACGCCTCGTAAAAGAAGAAAAAACAAAAGGCTTGGTGGTAAAAAGCATATAGTGTTTACAATGTAATCTTATATTTTAAAAGTTTTATAAACATACATCGATGTACTGTAAAATTTCTAGTTATGAAACATGTCAGTAATAAACAGCGTTTGCCGGGTTACAAAGTAAGCATTTTCGGACGTTTCCTGATCAACTCAGTTTTCTGAAAAAGTGCCTAAGGGTGAATGCTAGTTAACATTTGTGGCTTTTGTTTTTAGTTATGGTAAAGCTAATTGACACAAGCCTTTTAGTTGGCCAAGTAGAAAGATGTTGAGCAGTATTTCCATTAAACTGCAGAGCTTTTTTTTTCTTGTTCATGTTAGTTTATTTTGCTTACTATTCATCAGTTTCACCTGATCATGATTTGTAATCAGCACACTTAATGATCTCCTTGTGTGCCATCAGCCCCTTTGGTTGCAAAGATGATAATGGCATCTCCTGCTGAAGTCCTGCATTTCTCTTGTGCACTGTCACATTCTCATGGTGCTTCTTCTGCTTGATGGCCCTTTCTGTGGTTTGCCTTAGTGTACAGTTGCCTCACTTCATGTTTCATATACGCTTCATGTTTCTTTGCTCTCTTGTTTATCCTTTTAATATAAACTATAATCTATCCCTGTCTGCCTGCAGTTAGATCCCCTACTCTTCAACTGCTCTGGTCTTGTAGGAGCTTCCTGTACTCAATTATTTTCTGTTATAGTAAATATGTAATGACCGTTAAGATCTCTCCTTAACACCGTCTTCACCTCTCTATCTTTAACAATTCTTTCCAAAAGAATGAATAAAGAAGTATGCTGACATTTTAATAACAACATCAAGGGCAGTAAACCCAACTTAAATGATCCACTTTTGAATTATTTGTTTTGAATACATCTAGGATTGTCAAAGTTTTTTTTGTCTTTTAAGTGTATTAAAGGTTCAAACATCCACGGTTACCTTTGTTATAGTTTGGAGCTCTATATATATAGAGTATTCAGTTCTTTTTAGCACTGCAGTCACAAACCAAAGTCTGCATTACAGGCAATGCCGTGGGGACATTGTTGCATGTGACAGGCGTGGGAAGCAAACCGTGGACCTTTTTCTGTCATTCACTCATGGTTGCTCCAACCACATCCTACTACAAATCTTCACAAGAAAAGAATTACTGGTGAATATAGAACGTTTTTTTTAATAATGGAGCAGGCTGGTATGCAGTCTGTGTGGATGAGTCTGCCCTCCACTGCATCTACGAGGATGAAAACAGGGTAGAAATTTGCCCCTGAAAAATGACACTAAGGCTGACTGACAGTAGCCTGAAATTCTGGGGTGAGTTGAGCGGAGTTCAGCTTGATGAGCGTTTTTTTAACTGGGATAGTGTTTTTTTTCACCACTACAATGAACTCATCTGGGTTTAACATTCTTCACAACTCATATTTCTTGTTAACTAACTGTAATAAAGTTCAGCTGTCTGTGGAGACAGAGGGAGTAAATCCTCCAAAGTAACATTTTATACCGTTCCAAGGCACAAACAAAAGCAACCAGAGCCCTCCAGACAAATATTAAGTTTGAGAGAAATTAAGCTGCTACTATAATTACAGCTTTTCTCTCCTGTCCTCTCACCTTAAAAATGAGAAAACAGGCAGCCTGTGTTTACCAAAAATCTCATTAAAGTTTGCTACAGGTACAAATTCCACGGAGTTTACTGTGAATTTATATCTATGTTGTTGTGCCTGAACACATTTAAACAAGCAAGTTGACATGTAATGCTGATTCTTAAAGAACTTTAAACTGAACTAAATAAGACTAAATTCTGTTTAGTGGTGCTGTATTCCTGAGTGGACACAACATTTAAACAGTTTTTTTATGAAACATTTGATACTTTTTTCCTGAAATGACTCTGGGTTTTCCCTCAAAGGACAGAGCAGGCTGACTGCTGCAGATCTGTGTGTGCACGATTCCCTACAGACGGTCTTTGTAAGGAACTGACTCACCCGATGCTTTGAACTTAACAATACAAACCAACGGCTTGTACCCTAAACAAAGGCTTCTTTGCACCCAGATTGTTTTTTGTTGACAGGAATCACAAAAGAAAGAAAGCTCAGACTTTATTCATTCTGTGACTTTTCTCTCAGGTCGTACAGATACGTTGATTTATATGGCTGATGATTTTATTAGTTGATACAGAATATGGATTTTATGAAAGAAATCAACCTAGAAATGCATTAAAAGCATAATTTAAAAGAAAACAAATGTCTTAATTAACTTTTACACTGATTTTGTTTTTTTAAGAGAAAAACAATGGAATATTTATATTAGGGATGGCATTATACAGCTTATGTGGCTGAAGATGATTTGCCAGGTTGCAAATACTGCATGATGGCAATAAATATGCCAAATAGTCAATGATATCATTACCTAGACATATTTTTACATTTTACGTCAGACAATATGATCAATAAACTAGAACAAGTTTATGTGGGAGATTAGAGTATTTAGATGATGAACTTTGACCATGAAATGAGTCGTTTCAACCAGAGTTAAATGACTTTTGAATTAGTTCTTGTTAAGGGTGAAATGGCACAACACTGCATAAAAGTGTAATTACTGTGACAGTTACAGTTTTAATGTTGAAAATCTCGCCGCTGGAGCCAACGCTCCTGTCACACTCAACTGAGCAAGGACTCAGCTGCAGCATAACTCTTGCTCTGGGAGGAGTGACCCCGAGTTCATCATCGGACATCATTTACACAAGCATCCCAGGTTTGTAGCCGGCTGTGGGAGCACGCTAGAAGAACACAACCAGGAGGTTCTGCAAAACTAGATGAAACGAATGAGAAGAACGTTACTCTTCTGCTTTTTTGACCACCGGTTTGTTACACAGAAATGCACATATCAACTATACAAGGTAAACACAATCCTGAAGGCTTATATGAAAGAACACAAAGATAAATTCCAACAGCCGGTTGTAACTTTAGCTGTTCAAAGCCACAAGTTCTCTGTGTTTGGTTGTGTGTTCATTCGTGTTCAGGTCTGGCAGACAACAAGCACCTTTCCAAACAACGTCTCCACACTGATATGCTCTCGCATCAGATCCTCTCCCTGCAGCTTCTCACCTCCTTTCCCTGCTGCCCGAGGAGTCCTCCTTTCATCTACTTCATGTCTGTGCTTCCTGCTGTATTTTTATTTTTTTTACCAATATCTCAAGCTGGATTGTGGCATTGCTGGTTTTCCCTTCACAGCCATTTCTACCCCTTGTATTTGTCAGGATGAAGCCTGAAGACTGCACTCTTAGCAGTTCCTGCCTCCTCCTTTCTCTGTGCAGCTCTGATTGGAAGCGCCTGTCAGGCTGCAATCATCTAATGACTGGTTCCACCTGTTCACACCCCTACATAAGCTCCCCTCAGTCTGTTCCTTGTCGCCGGCTCATATTCAGTCAAACCAACCCCACGCCTGTTCGTTCCAGTCCTCACGTCTTTGTCTCCGTCTAATCAGTATGTACCTGTCTACTGCGCTGCTGGACTCTGCTTCCTCGTCTCCTTCATCCTGTTCTCTGGTCTTCACTCCCGATCCTGCAGCAGCCCAGCTCCTCCGTTTCCTGGTCAGTTTCTCCGCTCCGTTCCTGTCAGTCAGCTGCTGCACCCTACAACTCCGTCCGGTAACTGACTCTGGTTCATGTCATCGTCATCATCCACTGTCTGCAATAAACTCTCTTAAACCAGCTCCTTGTGTGTGCGTGCTGTGTCCGGGTTCTTCCAAAGACAAATCATGACAGTGTTATCTCCCCAAGTTTTTCCAACTGTTTGTGAAAATCCTGACATATTTCCACCTGACTGGTTTTATGAATCAAGCACCGTTCTTGCAGCAAGAAGGTACTGAGTTTGAATCCCGGGTACGACCTGGGCTCTTTCTGCATGGACTTCTCCCTATGCATCCCATGTGCAAAGATAACTCCAATTCAGAATTGGATTTGCTTGCTTGACATGTTGCATTCACAAACCAATTCTCAGTTGAAGAACCCTCATCCTATTATTTACTGTTCTATGTAACAAGGGAAAATAGATATTTCTAAACTAAGTCTAACCAAAGTTTAAGTGTAAATCATCAAAAAATGAGAAAATAGCAGATTTTTTAAATGCAGTTCATCAGCTGATGACTGGAGAGACTGTAGCGTTAGGTTTAAGCAAACTACTTCTTCCCCTACGTGGTTACTGGAGAATCCCTCAGTGCTATTACAACCCTGCCCTGGATAACACTAAAACATAATTGCATTTGTCTAACACTTAAAGGTTTTAATGTCGCAGGGCACGTTTCAGGCAGGGAACCCGAATTTCAACCAGACACGGTGTTGCGCTTTTAAAAGGTTTATTAATGAAAACCCGGAGACAGTCAGAGAACCTCTGCAGGAGCGAGCTGGAGGTCAGGCAGTGTGAGACCTAACATATTCACTGCAGACGCATCAGATAGGATGGCTGAGGCTAATGTGAGCGAAGTTCTGGCCTAAAACGCTAGTAAAGTGTTGTCCAGATGTGCTGAGGCGAGATCGGACTCCAGGGAACAGGAGTCCGATCTCGCCTCAGCAGGGAACAGGGAACTCCAGGGAACAGGAGTCTGACATGTTCGGACTTCCGTGCATGACACAAGCATGCACGGAGGTCTGAACATGGCAGACAAATCCAAGGGCAAGGCAAGGTTTGTTGTTGTGGTACAATCCAGGTCAAAGTCCAGAAAATAGAAGCTTGGTAGATGTCCGACAAGAGCAAAGCTAGGCAGAGCAATCCAGGAAAATGTGAACAATGTCTAAATGTGATAATCATGCAAGACAGGAACACTGGACATCGATGAAAAACAAGCTTTCTGGTGCTGTCTGACTGTCTGCAGGCTTATGAAGGGCAGGAGACAGGTGTATGAGATGATCTTGACTGCAGCAGTGGAGCAGCAGGCTTACGGGTGCTGTAAAAAATATTCAGGCAGAGGATGTGTGGCAGAATGACGACAGGCCAAACTTCTGACAAAAGTAACACAGTTTCATCATAAATGCTTCAAACTAGAAAGGAAAATATCTTCTATGACTTGAGGTGTTTCTTAAAATACTAACTAAAATACGGCATAAAACTATTTAAAATCAGAGGAAAGGTGCAATGTCTTAAACTAATCATTCTGTTGAGACAACTGAAAGGCAGGGCTGAAAATGTAGGTGATAGGGAATAATAAATCCGTTTATTTTGTGTGTACCGAGCAGGATTGTTGAAGTAAGGGGTTTACATTTAAGCAAAACTCCTTATACTTTTCCAGTTTCACTGTACAACTAGTTACTGGGAGTTTATCATTCACATAAAATCCCTCTACAAACACATTATAATTTGTGGTAGCAACTTGACATGGTGTGACAAAGGTCAGGCAGTATGACTACTTTAGCAGGCCACCGCATATTTCTGTAAAAGTGAACTGGTCTCGTTTTGGATCCTCCTAAAGTACTGCTGTACAATCGGATCTCTAAATATCCTCTTCGACTCCGGCTGCATCCTTCTGTCTCCTCCTCCACCTCTTTCTCAGGGGCAGATATTAACCCTCTCACCGCAGCCCTCTTTGCTCCCTGAGCTGATACAGACCAGGCTGTGCCAGGCTTTACACAAACTCCCCTCAAGCTGCTGCCGTGACTAATTTTGCACCTACTGTGGCGTTATAGTACATTTATCTTGTGTGACAAGCTGCCAACATTTTAAAATTTATAAGCACGATACACAAGCACTGGAGTGGTGGCGCTAAAAGTGCAGAGACGCTATTATCAACACATGCACACACAAACGTGCAAAAAGCTTAACCCCTCCCCACCCCCCCCCCCCCTCCCTAATCTGCTCTCTGTGCTCACATCCCACTCTTTTTCCAATCCTGCGCTGTCAAGCAAGGTGTCACAGGGTGAGCTTTAGTGCCAACCCTCCCAGTGGTCCTCTACCTCCCTGTGACTTTTTCCAGAATTGCTTAGCTGGAAAAATAAAAGTGCAAAATCCATGAAGGGAGGATGTAATACATGGAAAATCAGGAGATTGTAATGCAGTGACTGTGTCTGGGTATTTAGCAAAGGGGGGGGGGGGGGGGGGGGGAAAAGTTTTTACACATACGTGTAGACAGGCACAGAAAAGCTGATTGGATTTTCATTGTCACTCTGCCTGCAAACTTGAGCCCTAAGTCACTCCACATATTGATTTATTTCTTTATTTCTGAAACCTCCACTGAAGGCAGAAAAACTCCAACGGAGAGCGAAGCAGACGGTCGGGGAGGACACCGATGCCCTCCATGCGCACAGACACGTATAGATACACAAAGATATCCATTAGCAGCGTGCAGGCAGGGCACAGAAAGGCCAGAGAATGACTGACGGATGCGAATACTTTCCCCACTATCCATTCCCCGCAGAGTCGCCTGGAATAGACAGATAAAAGTGCCAAACGGACAGATCGGGAGGCAGCCGGGGCGACCAGATCCTCGGCACAGATTGACAAATGACTCAGAGTTTCAAACCATTGTCTGTACGAATGCCCTGGCCCTTGTTTCTCTGCCACACTGTCCTCCGCTCATCGCCATCAGCGGTTTAAAAAGGTCGCTCAGACAGACAGGCAAACACGCGCAGAATGTCAAGACTCTCGCCAAAGTTTGGATGACTTGATGATGCATAATTGTGCGATCAACACCCTAAATTTCAGCTTTTTCAGCCGAATCAAAGGGAGGTTTAATCAGCTTTCCTCATTTGAATTGGAACATAAATAACGCTGAGATGTAATCAAACCAAAAAACACATTTACATTTCTTAGACATGGCTTAAAAGATAAATGTGAGCTCTGTAGATCAGATTGCATTTCGCGTCTTTACATCTCGTCCTTTTTAGCCTCCTCTCAGAGCCGCTGGGGTAATTACAAGCCGAAGTTAGTGGGCCGGTCCGTAAGCTGTTAAGGTCTGCCAAGGGTTTAGAGATGAGCGGCATTACAGGGACAAATACAGAAGATGGACACGTCCAGAAGGAAAATGTCAGCGTGACTGAGGGGATCTAACAAGTCCTGTTGAGGTGGGTTTGATCCTACAGAAACGGGTCGCATTGCAAACTGTGACGCTTCATACTCTGCTATCTTAATGGTAACTCGCTCCCAAATGCAAATTTTTTTTTTTTTTTTAAAGGTGGCAGTTTTAGTTTTGTCACAGTGATCTTTAATTATGAGTTTAATAAGCAAACAGGAAATTAGTTAGTTTTGTAGAAAAAAATCAGTTGAGGATTTTTTTTTTTTGAGCATTGTTCTTCATCAGCTTTGCAAGTTGAATAATGAGGTTTGTATAGAAAACAACAGCAGATTTTAAAGCGAGCTTTAATCTGTTTGTGAAGATTTTACTCTCAAATGATTTGCAGAAAATCCAGGCTTATTAATTGTTAACGCGCTAATATGATGTGACAGCGCTTATTAAAGTTGGCCCTGATCACATCCAGTGTTGGTATTAGACCCAGTACTGATCTCATTCTGGGTTAGGATATTGGACTGAGTTTCTCCACAGTTCTGTGTTACTGCAGGTCATACAGTGGCCCACAAAGCTGTACACACTCATGGGAACATGCCAAGTTTTTTTTTTACACCTGCTAATCTGTACAGGGTCAGGGAGATGGCTGATATTTATACTCGGAGATCGTGACTGAACTGAAACCCCAAGGATTCTGGAGCATCTCCTCCTCTAACAGCGGTCAATTCTCTTGGGAGTTTAAGAGTCAACACATCTGAGCGGAAACAGAACCAGATGATATACAAGAGACCATATATTTAACACTTAGGTTAAAGCAAGCTTAGTTTCTTGAAGGCTGGTCATGTTTTACAGTGATATAGTTATAAGCAATTTTAGACAGAATTAGACAGTTACCTATTATAGAAAAACAACAAACATTATCAAAATGCTTGAAAAAAACATAAAACATGTACTTTGTATTTATCTTTCAACATTATATCATCTGGAAACTCTACTTCATGTGGGATTTAGGAAATGTTTTTTTTTTTAATGTTGCTTTTTTTTTTAAATTCTAAGCTCTTTTCTGGTGAAACAATCATTAAGTGGTGATTTTGCCTCGCTGGTTTGGGCAGTATGCTCCTTAAATGATTTCCTGATACTCATTATTTACACACAGGAGCAGCTGGCTGAGCTCTGTGAAGCATAACTAAGACCCCAAATCTTTTACAAGTTGATGAGGATGCCTTGCAGTAATAAGGCAAAGGGAAATTTAGACCATGAAGAAGGAGGTTTACACCATTTACTCATTTGGTTACCATTGGGAATGTAGCAAAGCCCCAAGGAAGTTTCTAATTTTTTTTAAACAGCCTTGGAAGAACACTTTTCAGGCACATGCCTGTCTACCAGCCTTGCAGGCAAGCAGAGAATCCAGACGGAGCAGCATTGTCATCGTGCCTCACTTTTCAGCTCTATACCCAGAACATAGAGACAACGAGCTTTGAAATGGTGCACATGTGTTCAGTCTTCAACGGCTACAACTTAAAAAGATGCATGCCATTTCAAACCAGGTCCATTCTTGGTAATAAATACTTACTTGAACCAGCTGTTCGAAGCATCATCAGGGCCAGGAAAAGCTTCAGCCCGTACACAGACAGTGCGCCCAGCATCTTGTTGCACCTAAAGACAAAGATAAAAGGAAGAGAGGGCAATGTGAATACATAAAAAAAACAACCTTTATGGGATGTTTTGTTTTTCTTTCGTCATGAATGATTTTTATGACAGAACTATAATAAGTCATAAAGAACTGCCATTAGTGGTTTTACGATGGGGACAGGACAAAGCAAGTGAAGCTACAGCTGCAATTAAGACATTTGAGGGTTTGTGTTAGAACTGCTGTATTTCTACTTCGCACAAAATTATCTGTGAATAAAAGTAAAAGGTTCACTTAGCTATGCTATAAATGACTTTATTTGTATCCAAGGTAATGAAACCATTGGCAACATGCTTTTTAAAACCTTCACTTAACCAGATAAAAGACCCATTCAGATCAATACCTCTTTCACGAGGGTAATCTGGCCGAGAAAGGCAGTAGCACACGTCATAGCAGACAAGAAAAACAGCAATAATAAAACCACCATTAAATATATATAAAGTGAAAGGAATTTGACAAAAATAAATAAATTAATAAAGGCATGGGTGGTTTTTGTTACAGTAACTATCTAAAACTTAAGGAGGTAACAATTTAAGATTTAAAACAGGCACTGATCAAAGGATTTCCGTTATCAGTTTCTTAAGATAAAGTGGAAGGTTTTCAGTGAAACCTGTTCTGATAGTTTCAGTTCTAACTTGAGGGAATTCCATGCAGATGGGGCAGAAAAACTGAAGGCTTGTTTTACTGTTTCAGATTCAACACAAGGAGCTAAAAAGTGCAAAAATTCTTTTACACATAAGGCATGGCGGCTTTCAGTTCTCTGAAAAAAAAAGTGCATAAACAGGCAGGAGCCAAGCCAAAAGAGGCCTTGTAACTCAAAGCCATCCTGTGCGTATAGCACCTTGCATTGAAGGAAGGCTGCCAGCTTTAACATACGGTCCACAATGGTGGCTGAGGTGGCTACAAGCAGTAATAAATCTCCAATAACAGCACTACACTGGAGTGAGGGACTGCAGGTAACTGGCTGAGGCACACATATACACATCAGTACAAGCAGAAAAAAAGTGTTATTAGAAGCGTTCTGAGCTATGAGGGGGAAACGGGAATTGCTTCTGCAATAGAAACCAAGTTTCACCATTCATTTGGAGATCAGGTAATAATTAATAATTAATTAATAGTGATTAATAATTCATCCTGGGAACTTAGAACTGGTGACTAGCTTGAGAGGTTTATCTTGTTCTTGCAGTTTTAATTAAGGGTATGTTCTCCGAGGAAACGGAGGAATTTGAAAAAGCAATATCTTCAATATTTCAGTATAAAAAAAAACAGTTTCAATTGCTCCCAACTGCTCTGCATGGCATCGAAGGCAGAAGTTAAAATGTCGGCGTGATTGAGTTTAAATGGCGATAATTTACAGAATAATCTGCATAAAAACTGTAGGAGGTACTTGATAAGTTTGTGCACAGATCAATAATAGGTGCTTTTCCATTGCTTGTAGAAAGTCTTGGACTTTCTACAAGTCTAGGACACGTTTCAATACAAATATACTTTTGTATAAATGAAACTTTTGTTATTTGCATCTTTTCACTTTATTTCTATTTGCACTTTATATATATATATATATATATATATATATATATATATATATATATATATATATATATATATATATATATATATATATACACACTGATGTGTATATATATGTGTTTGCAGTTTTCTGCAGTACTTTGTTTCAGCTATGGCTGAGAATAATATTTTATAAATAAAGTTGGTATGCTATGCTGCAAAACCTTTAGAAGCCATGTATACTTTTCCATCCAGTAAAGAACTACTATGTTTTGGTCAGTCACGTAGAATCCCAATAAAACGTACTGAAGTTTGTGGTTGTAATTTGAAAAAGCTTTCACAAACACTGTAGCATCTACTTTGTAAATAAGATATTGCAGAATAAAACTCAAGCCACCAGTGTGCAAGTAAACAGGAACAAAAAAAGCAAATGAAATGTTCAGAGCTAAACACAGCCCAGACGGATAATAATGCATTTCAACAGTAGACTCAGCCCTAACTGGCAGTTTCCCTTGTTCCAATCTACAGAGCTAAAGCTCCAGTGAGCAGAAATATCAAAGTTGTATTGATGTTGTCATATAAAACAGAGCAACATTCATTTGAGACTTGGGCTGCCAGGAGCTGTCTCTGGTATGTCTACATAGGTTTATTTGGATAAGGAATAAAAAAAATAATAATAATAATAATAATATATATATATATATATATATATATATATATATATATATATATATATATATATATATATATATATATATACAGAGAGAGAGAGAGAGAGAGACTTTTTTTTTTTTTTTTTTTGCAAGTCCAACAAATGCGTTGCCTTGTTTCATTTTGATTTTTCATTGAAAGTGTCTAACATAAAACATACACTCTGAAGGGACTATTTCTACAGTCAAGGTTGTGAAATAATTCTTGGCTGAAATCTCTTCACAACCTCTCAGTTTTGTGTAAGTTGTCAGAGAGTGTAAAGATACCAGAAAGTCAACAAAAGCTGGAGACTGAGAAAAACAAGGCTCAAGTAATTACCATGTCTGCTATTGTTTATATATCAATTTTGTTTTGTTTATATGTGACTATCACTTAATGTGTGTGTCACAAGAGGCCGCTGACGGAAACAAAATTAGTTAAGTCAGCCTTCGCCATGGGCTCTGGCTGTAAATAATGAACGTGGCATCTCAGGAGACAAGATGGGCCGAGGGATGCCTGAGGGCAGAAGAGGCTCTCTGAAGGTGGGAGGAGGTTTCGACAGCTGGTGATGGAGATGGTGAACATTATAGCCAGTGTCAGTTACAGCCGTGCCAACCTATTTGACTCAGACCCAAAGATATAACCAAGGACAAAAAAAAAGAAATAATAATAATAATAATAATAATAATAATAATAATAATAATAATAATAATAATAATAATAATAATAATAATAATAATAATGGGTGTTTTACAGTGGGTTGCTTGTTGTGAATTCACAGGATAAATTGTCAATAAAAAATAAAATAATTATGAATAAATAATAGTAAAAATAATGAGAATATAAGTGAAGAATAAACTGAACATAATATTCAACTGAATTCAATGTGTCTAAATGGCATAAATTCTGAACAAACATCTCAAGTCACTTCACGAAACCCAGTGGTCATGTTAATGTCCTGTTTCATAGGAATATTGAAGTAATCTTTCCAATGCATTCAGACACAATTAAATAAAATCCAATTCATTTGTCATTAAAATGCATGGAAATTCACTTGATCATATAAAGCCTATAACCACACAGTTATCTATCTAAGCAAGCCCAGCTAAGTGCATTGAGTTATTGAATCTGCAGGCATCCTGCGGAACCAGTTGAACCAGAAGGGAGCTCAGCAGCAGCCAAATAATGCCTGTTTTAAAGTTCATGGCAGCCAATAGTGCAACGGCACCGATGGCAACAACAGGGAATTATTTTTTGATTCCCATCTGCAGATTCCTCAGTTAGTGATGTAAATGGTGCATTCAATTTGATCTTGGAAGTCAGAATTCCTGAGCTACAAATTGGTAAAATAAATATAATGTCTGCGCGATATTGTGTGGGTGCTAAACCCGGAAGGTTGAAGTTTCCAGAGCACAAACAAATCAGTGCAAGGCCTTTATGGCAAGCTTGTACTTACTTAAAACAAGACACCACTAATTCAACTCATCAGACAGAAAGTCAAGACACAACGTCCATTTGAGAAATCCCAGTGGCCTGGTCATCGCCACCTGCTAAGCAGCTAACCGGTATAATATGGAGTCTGTTTGTCACAACAACATAGCAATGTGCTCCCTTCCTTGCTGTAAATGTAATGGGCTAAAAAAAAATAGACAGCTAAGATGGTTGTAGACAGATCAATAGACAAAAAGACACACGTACAAACATAAAGTGCCAAGTTGTCCCAGCTTGTTTTCAATCCCTGTCAGAAGCCTTTCTAGGGCCAACCCTCTCCTTTCATGGTGGATGAGTCGCCCAACCCATCTGTCGTTCAGTCCTAATCTTGCCTGCAACCTTTTTTTTTTTTTTTGTCTATTTATATTTGGGTAAAATCGGCTGTCAATCTGCACTTGTTTTCCCTCCCTTTCAGATTGTCCACACAGCCTTTCCTCACAATGGCGCACTATCAAAAAAGCTCGTTAATCACCCAAACAGCTGTCAGTCACTCCATCACTGCACATCGCTGCTGTTCACACACACACGCACACCTACCCGACAAGCGCTGCTAGGAGTTAGGCCAATCAGTGTCTGTAAAGTCCCTTTGAGAGAGAAACGAGGCTCTCCTTCAGGTGACAAAGGCCTGTTTTTCTTCCACAGAGATATTACCAAAAGTTTATTATGTAAACTGTCAGACTGAGTCGGACTTAAATGGTTTTCCAGCACTGCACGTTTCCTTCACAAAAGAAGACTGTTGGGTGTTCGCCTGTGCGCCATGGCGTGCATCTTAATTTGTCGCTTTCTTTCGCTGCTCGTGATCTACGAGTACAAAATAAACTAGATGGAACTAATGAATGTCTCGGTGGACTGTTTTATGGCCATAAAATCATAGGATGAAACAGAACAATGTCACAGTCATCAGAGGGTTCCTACAAGCTTTAAATATAGACATAACAGGCACCGTGGGATGGATGGATGGAGGGAATATGGACGTTTTTGTCAATGAGATGCAGAATAAAGTATGGAAATAAAAATAGATTTCTGTGTTTACTGAAAATTGGAAAATCAAATTCCATACTTGCACAGAAAAAAAAACTATCTGGAATATAAATGGATAAAGATACACAAGGAGGGAAATGAGAGCAAGCTGAGACTGAATGACTGAATTATCTACCGTACTACTATAAACAAGAGGGTAGGTTTTTTGGAGAGGTCTGAGAAGAGGAAAAAAAATCATTGAATACAGTTGGTTTAAAACCAAAGATGTTCAGAGAAAGAAGGGTGAAACTAAATAAAGATAAAAGTATGGACAAACAGCAACACTCAAATCAGAAAAATGAGGGGAAGGTACGGATATTAACACAAGTTTTGCTTGGCTTCCATGGAGTGAGCTCTGCACACTCTTACTTCGTGTGAGTCAGACACAAGCAGACTGCAAAGGACAACATATGCGCTTTAAATATGCTGGATGCATTCACTTGTGATTCAGGAAATCATGCGTACACTGGCCCACTCTGGCACACATACATTAATTTAAAACACGGGCAAATGGAACACAGTAAAATACAGGCTCAAATCACACCTAAAACATCCCACTAAATCTCTGCCAATGCTGTGTTGAATATTTAAAAATTGAATAGCATAGCGGACAAACATTAGTGTTTAGTAACCGCCACACTTTAAAGGTGCTGGTGAGGTGCCATTTCCATCTGATAGCCTTTGGACCAGAGCTGCATGATAGGAAAGCATGCCATATGTGATAATGTTGCTAAAGCAATGTCCATTATGAAAACAAACAAATACTTAAACCAGAGGCATTGATGTGTTTCTGCTTTGAGTTCATTACAAGCACAGACCATAGATGATTAGTCTATCCAGGTACTGGGGGGGGGGGGGGGAAACTATTTTCTTTATCACGTCCTTCCCAACCGAAAGGTTTCATTAAGAAAGCCACTTCTGTTCTATATCTGCTGCTTTGGCCATGAAACAGTGCAGTTGCATCTCCACAATACATTTAGCACCACTTTACCCTCAAAGAGCCTTTAAGCTGCAACAAACAACAAGCATAACCAAATATGTGTCCGACAAAGAAAGCCAATGGCAGGCTACCTAAACAATTGCTAATTGCTAATATTTACTGGAGTCAAAATATCGACATTGCACACAATGATACAGTGATGACCATAAATATGTGATACACACTGTGAATCTCTACTTCAGACCCATTTCAAACCATCACATATGAAAAGAGCAACATTCTCCAAAGCTGTACAGCCCAAACTGATTTTCACACACTTTCTTTTTTTTTTTTTTTTTACTTTTTTTTTCAATCAGTTTTATATCAACATATACATATGTCCACTTTTGTCACATCTCACATTTTGCATCTTAACATCTTTACGCAGATCATTTTAGAAATTTTACCTACATCAAGAAACCCGTCTGTTAAGTCCCAACTCTGCCGCAGGTTATCCAGGCGTTATTGATGAGGGATACAGCCAAACATAGATACATTTCCTTTCAAACAAACATTGGTCCCATCAAGACAAACCTATATTCACTGACCCATCCATGGATGTATAAATCACAGTACTTGTAGGGAGGGGGACAGCAGTAGACATTATGAACATACATATTAAAGTAGAAAAAGTACACCATAATACTAATACAGGATGAATTCAAAAGGTAAAAAAGCAAATAAAAAAGTAAATAAATAAATAAATGAATAGAGGTGTCAAGGTTACAATATGAATTTAGTTATAGGTCTCCACTTTGTTTCAAAGGTTTCCATCTTGAACTGTAGTTTTGATGTTACTTTTTCCATAATATAGACTTTTCTAATTCTATCTCTCCACTGTGTAATGCTGGGAGCATGTGGTTTTAACCAGGCATGTGTTATAAATTTATTTGCAGTCATAAGCATAATTGTGATGAAAAATGTATTGTCTTTGTCAATCATGTCCCATGGAATTATTCCTAATATATATCCAGATATATCCAGATCTAAATGGGTGCCCAAAATACCCTTTATCTCTGTTTGCACATTTTTCCAAAACTCGGCCACCTTTGGGCAATCCCAAAATATGTGGTTAAAATTCCCCACCCCTCCAAAGCTGAGATGTTTTACCATATTTACATGTAATAACTGGAGGGTTAAAGTAACACATTCACACACTTTCATTGGTGTGAATGGCAGAATTGCTCCAGCTAATCTGATAAAGTAGCCATTGAGTGAGCTCCATCTTTAAATCTTGCATCCTCTGTCATCTGCTAAAAGGTCCTTCTGTCCACAAACTCCAGTGTAGACAGGATGTGGACTGTAATGGGCTTAGAGCACCTGGTTTCACATTGGAAGACAAGATTGACTTAAAAATATATAAAACCTTTGCCTCCTGTACGCAACTACACACATAACATCATCATGCACTTACAGTATATTGTAATTGTCATTGTATGCTTGTGCTATTTAATGCTCCATGCTGATGATCAGCATCAATCAAGCGCCAGTTGGTCTCACACACACACCTCAGTTTATATCAACATATTTCTGAGTCCAACGGTCATCCTCCTGAGAAATTGAGAGCTTGGTCACAGCTGTCTAAAAATATATCTTATTTTGAAGCTAAAAGTGTTTTTTTTTTTCTCAGTTATGCATCCTGTCAAATAACCAAGCGAGCAAGTGTAACATTTTCTGCTTTGATCGTCCACAAAATCTAGGTTACTGAAATGACACAATTTTGTGCAGCGTCTGAATCATCATCAACAACACAGTTTGACCCACAACAAAGATATCCCTTGAAATCTTGCACAGTTAAACATATTTTTTCACTGGTATTGCCAAATAACTATACTAACAGCTTCATTCTCTCTGCTGTATGCCACACTGATATAAACTAGCAGAAAAGAATCTGCTGACCTGCAATGGGTTTTGATTTGTTTTCTACTCATGTTCAAATTGATTAATGCAACAAAAAATAGATATATTTTTTCTGAAAATGACCTTACTTCCATATTTCCTTGATAAATATGAATGTGTCTGATAGCTTTGTGTGATAATTTCTTCCATTTTCTTGTTTTATGCAAATCCAAACGTATTTTCCACTTCCCCCTTATTTCCTTTCTATTGTTATACTAAGAGACATTTTATTTCCTGTACAATGTGTAAAATAAGCACGGTATTGCTTTCAAAGAACCCAGGCATACACATAAGTTGAATATTGTAAATAAGATGAATTATGAGCTCCTCACACTGACAGGAAAACGCTTAGTTAATCAGGACTTGAAAGGTTCCTTGGACGAGAAGGCATTTGAAAAAGAAATGAGGACATGATTGTTGCTGAAAAGTCCCTGTAAAAAGGAAAAGTGTTACCAATTACAATAAAGTGTTTCCCTACATATCTGCAATAACTCGCAAACCGGAGCACTCACAAGGGACGTTTTACGCTTTTTATTAAGTGCTCTTATTGGACTGAATGCTAGCTCTTAGATGTGTTTCTGCTAAAGTTCTTCTTTGTTAGTCCAGGAGGCAGAAATACACATTAAAGATGCGTGTCAGCCATTGCACCAGGCTAACACTGCAAAGCACCCTGATGGTATAGAGTAGGTAGCAAGCCTCAGGCCTGCCCAAAACTATATAGAGAGCTATTACTTACAGCTGAAAGCCACCCCAGTCTCTGTTTTTCACAACCGCCAATTCGGCTAGGCCTCCTGTTAAGATATCTCCCATTACTTGGCCTCAAACATATTACCTGGCTCCGCGAAGGCAGAAACAGCAAGCTCATCTTATTTGTGAATAAAGAAGGACCAGATTGGGTAAGAAAAAAAGATATAGGGAGAAAGAGAGGAAGATATTGCATTGGGAAAATGAGAAGGGACAAGGGCAACGGGAGACAGAGGAACAGAGAGATCCTGCAGAAAAATGAGGTGACAGAAAGGGGTGAGGGCATGGCAATTTTTAAATGTTTCAGACTTCTCATTTGCTGGCCTGCAAAGCCATTTTATGAGGTGGCAAATGTTAAACTTGTT
Source organism: Fundulus heteroclitus (assembly GCF_011125445.2). Lineage (NCBI taxonomy): Eukaryota > Metazoa > Chordata > Actinopteri > Cyprinodontiformes > Fundulidae > Fundulus > Fundulus heteroclitus. The sequence goes on along the minus strand of NC_046369.1, from coordinate 27,813,727 downwards.
GTAAGCACATCAAGGTCCCCTTGGTCGTCTGCATGCCTTCGGCTGGAATGTAAATGCAGCTCGAGGCGAAGGTATGGAAAAGAAACAATTTCAACATTTTGTACACACGCAAAGAAAAAAAGAAGACGTGTTGAACACCTCTGCGACAAGAGACTGTTGGCCTGTCAATGTGTGGTTGAGGACTTGGACCAAAATAAAATAACGCGTTAGCAAAACAGTTTGATTTAATAATAACTATATTTTTTACTGGCTCTCTTGTCGAAGCAGCGTCTCGGCCTTGTGATTATGAGAGGCCATGAAAAGCGGAATATGTAGAAGAACAGAAGATTTTCCCATCGCTCAGCCCTGACTGGTGACCGGTTGTTTATGCCCGGACAGGGGACAGAACCAGACATGGTGCTGCGCTTTAAAATGTTTATTTAATATAAAACCTGCAGGAGCGAGCAGGAGCAGGCTGCTCACAGTAGGTGTTGACAGGCGGGTTGGATGAGGCTGGAGACAGGTGCATTTTATAATAATAATAATAATAATAATAATAATAATAATAATAATAATAATGTCTTATGGTCTTTTTTAAAGTCCTCCACACTTTGTGGGGTTCTCAGGGTCTCTGGGAGGGCATTCCAGAGCCAAGGGGCAACTGCTGGAAGGCTCATAGAGGAGGGTTTGGTCCTGGGCTGGTGAAGGCAGTATGAGGAGGTGGTGGAGTGAGGTAGTGTGAGGGGTGAGTAACTCGCTGAGGTAGGCAGGGGAAGGTCCGTGTATGCACTGGTAAGTGAGGAGGCAGAGTTTATAGGGAATTCTGTATTGAATGGGCAGCCAGTGGAGGGATTTGAGCACAGAGGTGAAATGTTCATAGTTGCGCCTCCGCGTCAGGACCCGGGCAGCACAGCTGTGAATGTGCTGGAGTTTTTGCAACGAGGAGGGCATTGCAGTAGTCCGACCTGGAGGAGACAAAGGCATGGACTAACTTTTCTGCATCTGGTTGGGAGAGGTAGGGGGCGGAGTTTGGCGATGTTTTGGCAGGTTAGGGTCATACACGGTGAGGACGGACGGACAGGCAGACAGGTTCAATGGGCTTGACAATGACCAAGGAGGGACATACGCTCTGCATATTGCATAACATCGCTCACATTGTGTGTTCGAGATGGTGGGCGCGCTACGAGCTGATAGGGTTTCGCTGGCCCAAGACCCAAAGGGTTTTCTAAACACTACATTGCAGCCTCGATTCTTCACCAAATGCAATTTTCAAAAAAAGTTTTATTATTTTTTGCTTTCCAGCTCTGGCTGTTATTGACCTGGTTTGTAATGTTAATTAATTGATAATTAATATTTCTCTGTATAGTGAACATATGTCGCTGCAATTAGCCATCCCTTTGGGAGCAGAGTGGCACATGGGGAACAGTCTGTGGTTAAGGGCCTTGCTCAGGGACCCAGAGTGAGCAAGGCTGGTCTCCAACCAGCAACCTTTGCAGACTCTCCGGGAAGCTGCAAATACAACGCTGCCATTAGTAGAGACACTCCTCATGCAGAGAAATAAGATGCTGCAGCCAGTGGCAATCACAGATCTTTTGATATGTCACCCCCCAGGTTTCACATGGGTGCAGTAGCTTCATACTCAATTCTGCTGCTCAACCCACATATGCTCATTCCCTTACAAATATGGCACCAGTTAAAGGGAAATAAACGGTGTAAGATTGACTGCCAAGCAGCAGTGGTACAACACAGAAATAGAAAACCAAACACATTTTGTTATAGTTTTCTGCTAAGTATAGGTATGCTGTATTGCGTGATTTTTTTTTTTTTTTTTTTACAATTCTTATATTAATGTAGTTTATACTTGCTTATTAAATTATTGTTGATTTTTTTTTTACTTTGGTCAAGTTTTGTTGTTTCAAAGGTTCTGTAGGAATAAACTATGAATTGGAAAAAATGCGGAAAATAAATAAACCATTTTGCCTTTTTTTTTCTCAATTAGCCCAGAGACTCATGTGTTGGGAAAAACAACCACAGTATTACTTTGAATACTGCTACTTTTAGGTGAATTAAGATTCAAAGATATGAACATATTGGAAAAATATTATTACATATTGTTTATTTCCTCTGTCTTTTGGCTAAGATAAAATGTCTCTGTGCTATATATGTGAACAGTTAATATATTTATAACTTCTAAGCAATCCACTGGACTTACAATAAAGCACTGCTACAATTATAATGTGTTTTCCTTGTTAATTAGTTTTGAACTATTTATTTCAAAGTGAATGCTCCATTTTTGATCTGACCATGGCGAACCCCATCCTTTTAATTCAAATCCTCACCTGTCACTGAGCACACGGGTTCAAAAACGTTTGGAGTACAGCTGTAAAGGGTTGTGGTGAAAGAATGTCATCAGTTTATCACAGCAGGTCTGGGAGGGGGACATATTTCAGTTGGAAAGCTGCCAGGTTTTTCCTGTCTGCGCTTCCTTCACTCTCTCATTTACTTTACTCTATCCTGTTTCTTGTCCCCCTTTCTTGTACTCAGGACCATATGTCTTGGTATTTCTTCTGTCTCATACCTCAACATCTCTCTCTCTCTTTGTTTTTGTGCCGTTGCGCCATCCCAGGATGAATGAGATATAATAAATCCCAGCTGGTGCAGGTTGTGAAAGCTCCCCTGTTAATCAAACTCAGCGGTGCAGGGGAATTACACCATGCTGAGGTAAAGGCTTTAAAGCTGCTCTGTTAACCAGGATTATCAACGTGGCACCAGAACCACAATCCCAATGCATACAGTGGCACTCCTCTGATCAACAGGAGCAGAGCTTTTCCCCCAACAGTGGCCGAAATCGAAGGATGGTTAATTACATGGATAATTTTGGTTTATAGTCATATCATTTAACATTATTGCAACCAAGCTAATAACTATTTATAATCAAAGAACTATAGTATTAAAACTCTCAAATCTAACTTTGAAGATTTAAAAAACAATGTATTAAAACTAAAATCTGTTTTAAAAAGGATTTTTTTAGAATTCTAAAATCATTTGCAAGGAGCTTGTGAACCACTGTAATTACTCCATTTATGATATGGGTGCAGTGTAACTGCTAAATGACTTTATTAAACTAATGTAACTAATTACATTTGTGTGCTAATTACTTTTCAAAACAATTAGATCTGGCACATTGGCTGCACCCCTAAAAACTGGTAGGCTTAATGCAGACAGGGCCATGTGTTGGAGACACATGACCCTGTCTGCTATATAAGTGATAATGTAATATCTAGTTAGCTATTTGACAAAGTAAAGATGGTCTTTTTTCCCAATTTTTCCCAATTTCCAATGAGATATGTTCATATGACAGGTTTCTTTTTCTTTTTATTTATTTTTAGGAAAACACCTGTACCCAGGGCCCATCCAAGTGAGAAAATTATACCTTGTAGCACACAAATCACAATTTGTATATTGACTTGGACTTGGGCCCTGTGCACACAAGATATTTTGGCAAAATATTGTATGTTCTTTTTATGTGTTGTACTGTCCATTAAAGATTTGGGCTGGTAATCCAAATATATCTTAAACCATGAGTTGCTTAAGAGCCGCAAGCATTAGCTTGCAAAATATTCTGCAAAAGAAGCTGATGACTGTTTGCTGTGCAGATTGGTGCAGCATGCGTGGAAGAGAGTGAGAGGGCCCGGAACCCTTAATGTCAGTCCCTTTGGCTTTGCAAGAAGTCTTCTAGGAGACAAGCAGTGTTCATCTGGAGTATGTAATAGAAGACGTAAACTGCTGCGTACAAGACACCCTGAGTGAAAGGTTGAAAAAGCAAAAGGTTTAATAAAAAAAAAACATCAACTAGTTTTAGGCAATTTCACAATTATGTGTGGTAGGGGAGGGGTTTTTCAGCAATGCCTCATGAAGACTGACCAAGTTTCCCCTCGACAGCATCTATAATGACCCTCAGTGCAGAAAGATGTAATTTCTAGAAAGCATAGATTACATGGGTGTTGTAACACAGGTTACCTAGTTGTGTTGTGAGTTGTGTTGTGGTTGGACATAGCAAATGCTTATGGGTCCATATCACACAAACTGGTTGAGCTTGCACCACACCCCCACCACACTCCCAGTGGAGGTGTGGTGCAAGCTCACCACAGTGATGGACAAGTATTGTTTTGCAATGCTAATGGAATTATCATTCCACCCATCACAGAGTTACCAGTCAAAAGGTTGGGGAAATTGTTCAATGCAAGCCTGGAAGATTTTGACACCATGCAGGCAGTCAACAATGAGCTTGGCTTACTAAGGTTGGCAGGGTTTGGCCTACAAGGTAGATTTAAAGCCAGGGTGTGCCAGCCTTCAATACCTCCTAGAGTCTAGTGATCTTGGCTGGTCGATGAAGCTTCACTGACAACAGTTGGGTGAGGATGCATAATGTTGAGAGATCCCAAACACCCAAATACATCGCTGGTGTTGCATCCCAGTGCATTTATGTTATGTTTCTTACTAAAATCCAATGCAGGAACCTCAGCGTTTTAACATCTTTTTACTCGTTTAGTCTTTTTTTTTTTCCTTTCCCTAACTCTGCGTGTTGCCTCCAAGAAGCTAGTTAGTTGTCCTCTGATCATACTAGGATGCCTCATATCTCCTTAAATCTTTTGTGAATGAAGTTTTTAAATGTTAATGTCTTAATATTCATTAGCATTAAACACTGCTCCACTTTTCTTCCATGTGTTCAGCCGGTGCTGTTCAATCCTATAACACCATCATTGAACAGTACTGAATTCAGCACTTCATTATGCCTGTTTGATGTTCCTGGCCTCCAGCCATTAAATTATGTAACACTGTTACATGTTACTCTTCAACCTTAATTGCAGCTATGTTGTATATCCAAATAAGATGGCAACTTTTTTTTATCTTTTGCTTTAATGCTTGTGGTGCTTTAATTAGGCTTTAATGATGTTTACATACACATAGAAAATTACATGTTAAATGACAGTAGCCTAGTAGCCTCCGAAGTTAGGTCAAACACAACCATTACGCAAGAAACTGTCTTTGACAGGAAAATTGAATTGGATTTGCTTTAAAAAATGTAAAATAAAAAAGGTTTTATGAACCTTAGAAATTTGCATTTTTTATTCAAAATGAAATGGCCTGCAGACATACCGCCACTCCCAAACAGACACGCACACACACCTTTACGATCCGATCATTAAGCAAATACAGCATCCTGAAAACAAAATTATGTTTACACTGGGATACAGAGTTAGGAAAACGTCAAATAAAACTTAAGGCTTCTCTGTGCCTGCAAATAGATTGATTAGTTACCCCCCTGGGGATAAATAAAGTCAAGATTTACTACATAAACACATAGAGTAAGCATCAAAGAAATTTAGAGTGTTGCAATGAGGTATACTAAACCTCAGTTGTGAAGACCTCACCTGTTTAAAGCTGACTCAGAAAAGGAAACCATTTCCAGGGAGGACAGAAAAAAAGCATTGTTTTGGACCAGCAGATGTGTTCAGATTGATAAATTTTAGGTTATTCTCAGTCAGTAACAGGTGCGTGTTGGATCATTCATCTTCTCGTCACCATATGATGAAACATGCAACCAGCTTCAAGGGAAGGGAGCATAGCCTGTCTGTGCAAGCAGGAGGATAGTAGGCAAAAGACTGGGAACTGCTGCTCTACACAGGCAGTGATCCAACATTTTAATGCCAGAAACACCATGAATATCTCTGTCTTGAGGAAGACATGCCTTAGCAGTGGTTGTCTGATATTTCAAATGTAGGGACTGCATATTTCTTCATGTAGTAAAGTTACAAAAGTACATTTAAAGTGAAATATTTACTGTCACACACAATGGGTGAAGGACATTTGCCCCATCATCCTTTGTCACTGTTGAGAGTTTGGTCATTTTGTACCCAAAAGAACTCATCTTGTGGCTTTTGGCATCTTGCTCCAGGTTATTACATACCTCCTATGACATCCAATGATTTAAAACAATGATTTGTAATCTACTTACTGCCTACTGCAAGGATATCTGGTTATAATAAGACTCCAATGAATATCTACTAGCAGGAACTCCCTTAAAGTTATTTTTGGCTTCAAGGGGCACAATAACAAATTATTTATTAGTATCATCTGGTCAAAACTGGGATTAGAATCACAATCACTGAAAATAAGAGGCAATATAAAATCCAAACAAATGCTATAAAGAGAAAGTCATACGTACTTAATTACACAGAAATAAGCTCATAGTAAACAAATTTGAAATTGATTGTTGATGTGAACAACATCAAGTTGTTCACATCAACAACTGGTGTGGTGACAACTAGTTATAAAACTCAGATAAATATTCATCCAGAGCAGAAGTACCTCAGTGGTGAAGTCATAAGTTGCTCATTTGTATTTTGCAGATGTGTTGATCATTAGTTTACTTTAGGTAACAATGTACTTTAGACAAAACGATGATAAACCTGATAAAAGTTTTTAAATGAGCATATTCATTGATAACATTTTGGTAAATGCTGCAGCTAGGCTTGGTCAAGTTTAGTCTTGGTCAAGTTTAAGCTTGGTCAAGGCTAGGCTTCTTCAAAATGTTGTCATGTTACTTCACTTCCAATGCAACTTCATTGGCTCCTGGTTTATTATAGAGTGCATTTCAAGATCTTAGTTTTGATTTGGAGCGCTCTGCATGAACAGACACCAGGGTACGTCTCTGAACTATTACATCCCTACACCCCCATCAGGGCTCTGAGGTCCAGTGATCAAGACCTGCTGATTGCCCCTCATACAAAATTGAAAACCAAGACTCTGGAACTCCCTTCCCAGGAATCACATCAGCAGACTCAGTGGTTTCTGTTAAAGAGCAGCTATAAACATCTATTTTTAAACTTGCTTTTGTTTGATTTTGTCCTGTGTCTTCTGTGTAATCTGTTGTAAAACACTTTGTGATTTTTTTATCTTGAGGGGTTCTATACAAATAAAGTTTTACGTACTTCCTAACAATATGTATAAACCATATCTGGGGAAAGCAAAAGTGAATAATGAAACTGTGCCAAGCAGAATAAACACACTTAAGCTTAAACCAAACTACTATTAGAACATAACTAATATTAGAGTCAGTTGATATTATATGATACTTGAAGGTTTGATTATATTGTGTCTGAAAACAAGCATGAAGGATGCTCCACTGTGAGTCCATGGAATCGAGGCAGAACATTTCTTACATATGTTCTCCCTTTTAAAATGCAGAGTTGAGCACAATCCTCATTCCTTCACCACCCTCCACCTTCCCTATCATGCTGTGCAGCCACACTGAGAAACCAGATTAATTAAAAGAGGTATGGAGAGCTGCCTGTTATTTAGGAAACTCATCTATCCTTGCCTTTTACTTGCTCATGCAAAAAGCTAAGAGGCAGTCAGAGGAAAGAACAAAGATGAAGCAAGGGAGGGTTCAGGAGGTCAAGAATTGCAAAAGATGAATAGCCATGAAAGAAAATTAAACTGGTATGAATTAAGAAATACCCCTATATGGCACAAAGTGGATGTACATGCGTGAACAGATATAATTTTATCTCTAACCTTTCTAGTGGCTCTCTTTTTCAAGACCCAAGGTCATTAAACCGACTTTCATCTTGCTCGTTAAATGACGTCTGTATCAGGTGAAATCCTGGGAACATTCCACTTCTGTGACCTCTGTCACAGAACATTCTGCTGCTTTGATATCCAGTTGAAATAGTATTCAATTTATAACAAGCACAGCATCAGTGATTACCAGACAGAGACATCAATCTGAATGACACACACACACCGATAAGATCCCTCCACCACCCCAGCAAACTAACGAAAGGGGCCATAGACTTTTGAACGGTGCATATGTATTATGTTCACAAAGGTACATGTCAGATCCACCAATACAGTCATTTGTGTGGAAGGATTTAAGCCATTAAAGAGTAACAGAATCTTAACCTTTTAGTTGTAGCCTGTAAAAAGTTCATCAATACATCAAGCAGAGTGCAAAAAATCCTATTCCACTAGCTGGTAAAGTTTTATCACCTCAAACAGACTTGATCTAACATTACTACATCCTAAAATCAGGCAAATTCAACTTCACAGCATATTACTTTCAACAAACCAAAATGCACTAGAATGTTGAAAGAGATTAAATTCACCAATTGTCCTTCCGAAGAAATTAAAATGTTATGGTGCAGCAAGGCCTACAACTAGAAAGTCACAGTTTCAAAACTAAAATCATTTGCAATATCGTCTTTACAGTTTGAAGTCCTTTAAATAAAATGTTAGAGATGGTGCTAGATTGCTTTTAGATGAAACTACTAATGTTTAAATGGTTTAAATGGTTCATAGGCGTACCCGAGGCTTTAGTCCGCCTCGAGTACGCGTGCACCTCCGTGGAGTGAAGTACGCAACAGTATGTGGGGGCCTTTACATGAACACACTTTTAGTTTCGACATTACAGTCAGGCAGTCTTGCAGACAGCTCAGGGGTTGGATCAGGTAGTGACACAGTGTACCGTAATGCTCCAAATATCCATTGAGCGGTGCGGCTTCGTTGCTAACCAAAGTCGTACTTACACATTTTAACAGATTTTTGATGCATTGTACCACATAAAATCGGTCAGTAAGCACAACTTTAATCATATATAAGGCACACCTGATTATAAGGTGCACCATCAATTTTTAAGACGATTTATAGACTTTAAGTGTGCCTTATTGTCTTAAAAGCCTCCGTCCAGATAGCGTTTTAATAGTCCTTTTTGAGCCTTTTTGAACCCCACCAACAGCCACTATGAGCTGACATAAACAGACGTGACGCCATCAACTGGCAGTACAGCAGAACTATTAGAAAGCCATTGACGCGGCTACTAAATAAATCGCGAGTGAGGAGACCCTTCTGTAGTACCTCGCAGAAAAACGAAACCTCGGCGTGGTCGAAGACCAACCCGACCTTCTCTTATTTCAAGTTACAATGAGTCCTCCCCTCAACCTCGTTCCACAAATTCAAGGGAAATTGCAACAATAGTAAGAATTTTTTCAATGACATAAATAAAAGTCAAAAGCTAAAACCTTTTCATTGGATTGAATGCAAATTAGTGCATTAGAATCCTATTTCCCCGATAAGTAAATTGTTTATGATTAAAAAATTATGGTCTTTATGTATAAATGTTGAATATGTGGGACAATTAACTAGGGCAGATAACTATCTAATCTTAGACCACATCTAGACCCAGATGTCTTTTTTCATTTAAACTTTCGCTCTGTACACCAAGGAAAATTCCTAACTACGTGGACAGTCCACTACAGAAAAACATAGCGGACGAGCAAGAGCTCCTTCTGGCGGAAGATCGTAAATATAGACATCTTTATGATTGGGCCCTTAACAATCACCATGATCAAAAAATTGCCAATAATTCCTAGCTTTTATTAACAAAACCTTTGACTGTAATTATATGGCTAGGTTCTTAGTATTATATATAAATAAAATAGATTGTGTTAAATTAAAGGCTGGATTTGAGATAATTTGTAATCTAATTTGATAATCTTACAAAAAAAAAAAGAAAAATTACTCAAACTGAGTCCATGGAGGAAACCTGGTTTCAGTATGAAATAGAATTAATGCAATTTCATAAAAATGCAAGGATGAAAGAAATCAAACGCTGGAATGAAAGAATAAATCAAATGCTGAAAACACTAACAAAGGACACGCCAATGGGCAAGGAAGGAATAAAGGATAGTAAGCATGCTAATTGTGGCAGTGGTTTCAGTGTGCTCCCTGCTCATTAAATAATCACATGTTGGTTGCTAATGAGTCACGAAAGCGTGCAGATGTTTCCACACTCCTTTTTAAGAGAGGCAAAACACCTTGAGCGCTGGTAAAGTGTAAATAAAAAAAGGTGAGGAAGGTGTGAGACGGTGCCCCGATGTGCACCAAGGGAAGATGCAGAGAAGACAAACAGCTGCGGGGAAGCCTCAGAGAAAGAAGATGAGAGGAGAGACTGAGGAAGGAGAAAAGTGACAGAGTGGGAGAGAGACTGGGGTTTCATGGCAACGCTTTGCTATTTCCAGCTTTATTACAAAGGGGAATGGTGATGCCTCAGTGCAAGTACAATTCCTAGGTCTGAGGTGGAGGCAGACCACGATCCCTGAGCTGTATTGATTCTCAGGCACACTCATTTGAGAGAATACGAACTGATGAGACCTGCCTTCACTTATTTATCTGATGCCTGCCCTTGCCCTGTTCCTTTCAGTCTGAGGGTAAAGGCATACCTGCTGCGGCTTCCAGCAGCTTGTGCTGTCGTTAAATGACAAGTAATGGTAGAGGGTGATGCACCGGGCATGCAGTGAGTCGCTTATGCTGTGCACATAAATCAAATTGAAGGAAAAGCAAAAAAATTATGTCTCCTAGATATTTTCTTATTTTGTGGTGCACTTGATTGTTAGTTTTGGGCTGTTTTTGCGATGTCATTATGAGTCTGTCTTCCTGCTGCCATGGGCATCAATTCTTAACCAGCCGTGGGCTTTACTCTGTGCCGCAAAGTTTACATGCTGTCATCATTTTAATTCAGCTGAGATACCCAGAGGGTTTCTCTTCTATTGACACAACCTTATGGCCTGGATATCTTCTCTTTAGATATATAGCTTGACATTTTCTCCTTCTAGCACGTCTTAACCTTTCTAATTATTGTCGTGGTAATTGAATTGGTGATAAAACCCAATGTTTTTATTGAGGCTAAAGGCTGGAATAAGGTCTCAGAAGGAAAATGTGATGTTATTGTAAGTGTTTGTCCCTTCTACATTTATTGCTTCTTTGCCAGGATTAAATAATAAGGTGCAATGAGTTAATTTGTGACATTTAGAGATGGCAGTGGATGGTCACTTCTCTGAGCAGATACAAATAGTGCTGTTTTTGTCACACGAAAATATTTCAGATAGAGCTGCACAATATATTAACTCGTAATCACCATCGCAATATCAGTGTGTGCAATATTGCAATAAGTACTTGGATGCAATATTTAAAAGAATTCAACATTATGAGTGTCAGAAAGTGATTCCAAACTTATCCTTTATATATTTGGCCAGGGACTGATGTAGATTTTTAGTGGGTATGATGCTAAAGCTCACAGCGAGTAGTGGAGTAGTGTAATGGTAAACAAAGACAAGAGAGATAACCAAAATTGATATTGACATTGCAATTTTCGGGACAGCATCAGCCCTTAATGTTGTCCCGGTTTTGTATAGCCGTAGTGGCAGGTCACCAAACAAGATTTGACATCAGCAGCAAGATTATCTCAATAAATAAAACTGAAGTTTTCAAATGATGATATTATGACACTTAGACAAAGCTGCTTACAGCCACCACAGCTGTGTGTAAAAATATAATTGCCCCTGTTTTTTACATCATGAGTTTGCCAGGTCTGACCACATTTTTTGTGGAGCTGAGCTCAACTTTAGACACATAGAAAGGACAGACTACCATCCACGCACACACTTAAAGAGAATTTAGAGAGGCCAAACAAAGCGGTCATGTTTTTGGATTGTGGGAGGAAGCCAGAGTACACGGAGAGAACCCACGCATGCACAGGGAGAACATGCAAACTCCATGCAGAAAGACCCATGTAGGACATGAACCTAGGACCTTCTTGCTGCAAGGCAACAGTGCTACCCACTGCTCCACTGTGCCGCCCCACAGCGAGAACCCTTATTCACCAGTGGAGAAAGCATTGAACAGTGGAGAACATTCCAAGCATTGTCCAGCCTACCAAAATGAATCCACAAGTCCATCAGCAAGCCATCCAGGAACTCAGAGCAAGATCTAACACACTTCAGGGTACACTTGCCTCTGTTAAAGCTTTTTGTGTGATCCATCAGTAGAACAAACATGGGGCAAAAATTGCATCTATGAGAGAGTTACAAGATGAAAACCCATGCTGGACAAGAACATAAAGGCCCATCTTATATTTGCCGGAAAACATCTTGATGAACCCACTAGACTGCTGGTCAAATATTCTTATGAGACAAAGTAAACCTTTCTGGTAGGTGTGTATCTTGTTAAATCTGACATAAAACTCACACCGCATTTCAGATCACACCTGTCAGACATGGTGATGGTAGTGTGATTCTATAGGGCTACATGACCTAGACAACAGCCTGTAATGGAGGGAACCACAAATTGTGCTCTGTACCAGATCATTATCTGACTGATTGTCAGAGAATCTCCAGCCATTGGTCCTTGAATTTAAGATCAAACCCACTTAGATTATGTAATAATCCAAGTACACCAGGAAGTCCGTTTCTGAGTGCATCCCCCCATAAGAAAGTGTCTTGGTCAAATATAGACAATAATCCAATTAAGCTTTGGTCAAAAACCATCTGGCACAGCTGAATTAACAACTCAACAAAGGAAAGAGGGCCAAATTCCTCCAAAACAATGGAAAAGAGTCATTGCCTATTCGCACAAGCACTTAGTGGAAACTGTCACCACCAATGGTGGCAGAATCAGTTATTAGATTAAAGAAGTCCTTCCTTTTTTTTTTTGAAAATCTGAAAATTATTTAAGTAAAAATCTAAAGCAGAAGACAACTGTGAGATGGAAAACATTGTATGACAGCACTGAAGGCTAGACCAACCAGCATATACACCATCCATCCATCATCTATACCCGCTTATTCAAGTCAGGTCAATCTCCAGCAGTCCTTGGGCAAGAGTCAGGGTCATTCTGGACAGACCACCAGTCCATCACAGGCCTATGCACCATGAAGGGTCCTTTTACAACCTGAAGAAAATTACGTCCTGTGAGGTTTAGTTGTGTCCCTGTTTACAGGCAAAAAAACTGCCATGTGAAGTTTTTCTTTTTTAATCAACAGATTTTTTTAATGTCTTTACTGTTTCTTTTGACTCACATTCTTTTTTTACACAACCCAAATCCTCTACTTTGATTTTTTTTTTTTTGCAACCCCGATCGTGTAAACTACACAGATTGCTTGATAATTGGATTTCAACAGACAGTTGAAACGGTGGAATGAAGTAATTAGCAGCAACACGCTGAATCAATCTCCGGCACAGCGATCATCTCTCTGGCTGCGCGGGTCTCTCTGGGAGAGCGGCAGGATAATGGATGATATTGGATCTATGCTGTTTGCATACATAGATCTGCATGTTGGTACACCAGCAGCTATGGGCACATGTTTGTCTGATGCCATGTGTGTGTTCGATTTCTGTTTGCTTTCTGATCTGGGGAGAAGTCATTCGAGGGTGAGCGGGATGCAGCGGAGCATCAACAGCCCTGCTTTCCCTCATCTCTTGAGACAGGAACAAAGAAACCAGACTACATGAGGCAGGTCTTTCATCAGCTCAGCTCTAACTGACTCCAACGAGTAATTGACAGTCCTTCACATCCTGGATGCTTTTTCTTCTTCTTAAACCTGCACCAACAAAGGTTCTGATGGTGCTCAGATGTTTCTGATCGCTTTAATATTACATGTGTACAACAGGTAGTTAAATCCTATATAAACCTGTAAAAATGGCTGTGGCAAGCAACAGTGTAACAATAGAGAATAACGTAATACTTAGAAATAATGTAACAATTATGGCCACTTTATGTAACTTGCCAATAGTGTAATAAAGATTTTAGAGGATGTCAAAGTTGTTATGTGCAATTAGGGCTGAACAATTAATTGCATTTTCAATATAATCGCAATTTAAAAAAACGCAATTTTCAAATCGCAGAGGTCAGCAATTTTTGGCTATGTAACAATTAGTGAATCAGACGCGAATGTTTAAATTGGGTTTGCCTCCACATTGAAGGGAAGAGAGTTGCAGCGGTGAGATAATCTAGTTGTATTACTTGTTTTAAAGTTTATATAATCATACAGAGCATTACGTACAGGTCAATCAGTTTATTACATAGACTTACTTGTTGGTTGCACTTTATGTTCAACAAGAATTTATGTCCAAATCAACTAAAAGCTGTTCTCTTGAATAATATTCTGATCAATACAAACATTAAAAGTTCTTGTTTTAAATAGTCCTTGTTTACAAACATCTTTATTTAGAGGTAATTTTTGTTGCTTGTGGTTAATGCAGAGAAAAGTCAAAATTGCACTTTTGGTTGAAATATATTGTAGGCAGAACGCAATCATTTCTGCACTGAGTTTAGATGCTGTGGATCTTTTAGCAACTAATCCGCACGGCGAGGAAAAAATTGATTTGTTGTTTGTATATGTTTAAAAAGACATGGTAAATTAAACTGGAAAAAAAAATCTTATTAAATCGCAATATTAAGAAAAAAAAAAATCGCAATTAGATTATTTTCAAAAATCGTTCAGCCCTATGTGCAATTAAAGTTTAATTCATTGATGGAAATAATTACTTCTACGTGAATTTGATAGTTTGGTCACTTAGCAGGATGTGCTAAAATCCAGGAATAGGAAAGTGGTCATGTAACCATATTTGACCATGGCTCGTTAACGCTGACCATGTTTGGTCAGCGTTAACGAGCCAATAGCGCTACCCTTTAACATTAGACTCTTACATTGTTACAAGGCGCTACCAAGGGAACAACACCTTTTTAGTGGGGAAGCTGTGAGTGAGTAAAAATGTTTTTCTACTTTGAGAATCAGTATGTTTACCTTTCAGAATTCACTTTTAAATAGAGAGATGTAAAGCGGTATCCGAAGGGAAACAAACTGTGGTTTGCTCGAGCTGCAGGATAGCGAGAGAGGGAGTAAGGCTTCAAGCAGATAAGAGGAAGGCTGAAATGGAGTAAAGCAAAATTGTTTTGTTTCATCCTTTTCAGGTGTCATTTGGGCTTGGAAATGTGGCATTTTCTGGAAATCCTTGTGTTAAGATCAGAAATTACATGACATATGATACACATGAGATTACAGTTTTTGTGATGCAATCTGTGCAAACTTCACTAACCACTTATACAAGGTGCTAAAGATTGTGTGATCATTTTATCTTTCTTTTAAAGTATTTCTTCTCTCAAGTCACTTTGAGTTTATATGTGCTCCTAAAACGAATAATAACAATTTTGGCCGGAAGGCTTGAAGAAATGTTATTAAATTTAAAAATTACAATATAGAGTTTAGCAAGCAATCACAGTTGGATAAAATAGTTATTGGCAAAAGCTTTACAAAAAACAAGGATTGTGAACTGGCCAAAAAAAATCTGATAACAGCATATCTTCAGAAAAACCATAAATAACATCAGAAGTAGGGGAGTTGGGGCATACATAGCATGCTTTTTTCCAATTTCCAAGGACGTATTTAAAGATTTTAAGCAAAGCCTTTGGCTACTTTACAAAACTAATCATTTATTTTTGCCTTATTAGAAATTAATTAGGACCTGCAGCCTAAAATCTGATCAAGCATAATTAGAGATCTGCATAAAGTGCTTAATCATATCCACTGTATCCATCTTCAGAGCAAAAGTGAGGGAGCCCCAGTGTGACCCTAAAGTGCCAAAGCGACTTTGCCTCCCTTGTGTCTATATTAAAGGAGAAATAGACTGCTTACACAGCTGACAACAGTGTTAGCAGACAAAAGATAACACTCAGTGAAAACAGTTCACTCATCTTATTGATGAGTCCACAGTGTCAGTGTGTTTTCCCAGTAACATTTCACCAGCTCAGCGCTCAGGGCAGAGACCGAGCAGAGACCAACTGCTGACAACGTAAAGCAAAGAAAACTTAAGGGAACAAAATCGGAACAAACTATACCAATATTTCCTTTGGTTGATTCTTTTATCAATTAGGCTCAGTGAAACGAAACCACAAGTTTTAATAGGACTTTTCCCGTCAAACTAAAAGACGTTAGGCAGGGAAAGTGGTTTTCTTTTAATCAGAAAGACAAGAAACTGAACCCTAACGATGCTCCCCAATGAAAACTGCTTAGATTAGGGCTTCTGCTAATTGAATGTATTGTAGTAATATAAAACCCTAACAGTCTCTATTGTTTTACTGCGCCGTTACTGACTGAAAGCAAAGCTATTAGTCTGCCATGTTTCAAAGCCTCGGTATCGTGTGTGATGGCATTAGTGCTCAGAACCAACCAGCACACGGCAGTATGAATCTTCCCGAAGGCTGCGGATCACTTATGAACATGGCATATTCAGTCATATTGCAAGTAAATCCTGGCAGACAAAAACCCTGGAAGGGAAGCGCCCTCTGACATATGCATTTGTTTATTTATGGGAAATTAATCAGCCCTCTTTCTGAGTTCAAACCCGACTCCTATTGCCTGTACCAAGTGATGCTCTGAAGAAGAGATTAGAGCTCCCGGGCGCTGGTATATAAGCACACAGGCATGCATTTTGCAACTGATGTGAAACAAAGAGGCTCATATCAGTATCAGAGACAGAAAGTGTCAATGTGACCTCTTCCAGCCTTTGGCACGAGTGGAAACACGCAGTTTACAAATCACCACAGAGGCAGATCAGCAGAGAGAGGAGCAGGTGAAGGAGCGCAGTGAGTGTTGTGAAGGTATTAAATGAGGCAGAACAAAAAGGAATGCAAAGCCAAGCAGACTAAAAACTGGAAGAAATCGATAACGTAAGAAATTATTAAAGAGTTGAGATAGGGTACAAAGTTAACTTTCCTCCTCTTTATCAGGCCAACTTTGTTTAGACCATCTGTTACACAGAAGCCCACTTGTACACAACAGCCACAGATGGAGAGCCTATTTCTGTGGATGACACCCTACTTATTGGGTTGCTTAAAGTGGCGATTTATCTCCTTGCCTGTCTTTATTCCCCCACTGAACTATTTACTGAAGCACAAAGGGGCTTTTAATTGGAATAAAGAACGTTTAAACTACTGCACTTAAGACTTTTAAACCCGTAGGGTTTATTGAACTGATATTTTTTTTCTCTCACCCCAGTTAAGATGCATACTAATATTTATGTATTTGCGAAGTGTGTGCATAAATGTGAGAGCCTATAAAAGATACTGCTTCAAACACTTTTCTGAATAGATACATCTGAATCTAGGTCCTTGGTAGCTATTCTGGATGTGTATGCAAATGTACAAGCTTCTAATATGCTGTGTCTTCTAAACTTGTCTTGTACTTTTTCCTCTCATCCTTCATCTTTATTCTAAAAATAGGACAATATTATCTGCTTCTTTTGAACACCTGTTCACCTTTTTTGGGGAAAATTCCAAATGTATTGAAAAATTATTTCTGGTATTTGTCTTTTAGATCTTTTTATACTTTATATATTATAACCAACAACTTCTGAGGAATTTGTTTGCATTTTATATGCTAGAGAACAACACAATGTAGTATAACTTGTGAAACATAAGGAAATTGATAAATAATTTTAATTTCCTTATAAACAAAATCTGAATATTCCAGCTAGCACTTATATTCAGCAACCAGGGACAATACTTTATAGAATCAGCTTTTGCTGCAGTTACAGCAGCGAGTCTTTTGGGGCATGTTTCCACAAACGTTACGCCGTTTGAAATCTTTGTCCATTATTATTTGAAAATAGCTCAAACTCAGTGAGACTTCAAGGGTATTTGCAATATTCATTTTCAAGTCTAGCCTTAAATTCTCAGTTGGATTTATGGCTGAACTTTGGGCTATTCTAACACATGCATTATGCTTTGATCAAACCCCCTCCATTGTAGCTCTGGCTGTATGGGTTCATTGTCCTGCTGGTAGGGAGACCTTCATCTTATTCTCAGGTCTTTTACTGCCTCTAACTAGTTTTCTTCCTGTATTAGCCAGGGTTTAGCACAATCATATCCCCATTAACTCCGACCAGCTTCTTTCCCTGCTGAGAAAAGCATCTCCCTACAATGATTCTAGTCCACTTATGCTCCAGGGTGAGGGTGGGGTTTTCAGGGTAATGTACAGTATTAGTTTTCTACATAGTATTTTAGAATTTCAGGCAAAGTATCTCAAAGTATTACAGAACTTTACTGAGCTATACATACTTTTACCTATTATAAGAGGCATTGTCCACCATTATCAAAAACTTTAAATTATCTTGAAATATTCTGTAACTTATATTCGGTCACCTTCCAATCTCCTGTCTTGTTCTTTACTCTATGCTGGATCAATAGGGAACATCTTGGCAGAAATTGGGCATCACCCCAGGAGCTGTAAACATTCCCCATACATGCATCCACGCACTTAGCTGCGTATCCATGACTACAGTGGCCAGGGCATTGACTTTCTCTTTTGCTCAATGCAAAATTTATTTATTTACTTTATGATAACTTCTTGTTTGCCACGGAAAACACAGCTGTATCATAAGAGACCTAATCACAGCAGCTATGCCCTGACCACAACAGTCACAGTCGTAGAAAAAAAATGCTTTACTTTGCAGCATGTAGAGTTCTTAAACTTTATACATTTACATAAATAAATCACTTTCCCAATCACTCATAATTAAAAGTATGTCTGAAGGACAGATTTTGGAATAAACTGTCAAGCTATTCAAAAAGCATAAATATTTATTTTAGCATAAATGAAAACTAATTACTTCTTAGTTCAAAATTATTTTAAAAACCCTTCTGTAAATGGTATTTAAAATATCAACTATAACATTTATTATTTATTAACCTGATGTGTGTTTAATAATGATTTAATCTGATAACACAAAACCCAAACAATTTTCAAAAAGATGCCAACCTTAACTAATCCACTATAGCAAAGAATGGTGTTGTTATGAAAAAAACTTATGGTATGATTCAAGTCTAACTTTTATTTAAAATATTTAATCAACATTTTATTCCTCTATTTGTAGTCTAAAGAAAGGGCTTTGCAGCATAATACTTTAAAAAGGAGGAATTCACAGTTTTGGAACACCCATTGTTTTGACTTTTTTCACACCAGAACTGGCCTTAAAAGAAAAAAGAATGAAACACCATATTGTGGTCCGAATCAGGCTGTTTTACTCGCTCTCACTTGAACCTTTCTTCATGGAACTCACACAAAGTTGTTTGTCATCTTTGCTGATGGGGGAAATCTCAGTACAAGAGCTGTGAATCCAGCCAGAGGATCCCTCAAAGACTGGCAGGTTTTGTATCTGACTGAGATTTTCTCAGTTTCCCGAGGCTTGATCGCTTTGGATTTGGATCATAACACACTTAAAGTTACTATTGACACATAAAATGTCCAAGGCATGAAGGAAAAGCACAACATTCATCTTTGCAGGAACTAAACACAGAAATTATACAAACATAGCGTAAAACAGAAACCAATATTCAGCATGCCAAATCTGTAGAAGATCTAGCCATTCATTGACACTTTTAGGGAAAGTTCTCGCTGGACTTGGTTATTTTTATGTCTCAAGCTGAATGGCATGAGTTGGCTGCCTCAAGGCCATTGAGAGACAGACTTTGGATTATGTACTGCTTTCTCAAGATCTACTTACACAAAAACATTTTCTGATGGCTTGGGCACTTCACCCGTGTTGCCTGCAGTCGGTGGCTAGAAGGCTCGTGGTGCCAATTGTATGGCAGCTTCACTTCTATCAGTCTGCCCCAGGGTATAGCTGTGGCTACACCGTAGCCTGTGAATGGGTGAATGACAGAATGTAGTGTGAAGTGCTTTGCGGTCTTTGAACTTGAAGCGCTATAAAAGTACAGACCATTTTTCTGAATATAACCATGGCTCCCCTCCTATTTTACCCCATTATCTCAACTATTGGTGCTATATGCGTGTGCATGTTGAGTTTTAAAGACCATAGCACCAACCAGTGGTATGACCCTGCTGAGAGAATTACACCATTGTCCCGTCTCTACGGTTGCCGTGCAAACGGAAATGTAAACAGAGTCTTAGTTTACTCAGTCACTGTGACAAGGTTTCTGTTGTGTATTTAATCCCGTTCTACAAACTAAACAGACGAACTAAACACCATGTCAGTGGTGGCTCTTGATAAAGTTCTCAGGGGGGAATGTAATGATGAATGCTAAGTTGACTGTTTAATTGGTAAAATTCTAATAAATAAGAGTCAGATAGCTAACTTCACACTGTTACATTACAATGTTTAATGTGTTTTCTTGTTCAGCCACTAGATGGTAACAGAATACATGAATTGTACGTACAGTGCAGTATTTTTGTAAATCTAAAAAGTTAAATTCCAAAATACAATAAATTTGTTTCTACAGTAGAAGAGTTACACTGTGGACATGAAACAAACAATTTTGATCTACTATTTTGGCCTTGAAATCACTGTTAGCACAGTGTGCAATATATTGCTATCATGGAAACCACAGCGATATTTAGATTAGATTTTACTGATGTGTGCACGCAATGTACATATCAGCCAAGCGTGCAGCAGTGCGTGCGACAAAATCACGTTGGGGCAAGTCCTCCCAGAGCCCATAGAAATGATTTGCTGTGTCCAAAATAAAAAGACTCTTACCATGATTACATACGGGAGCACCTGTGGAGATTGTCAACTGGACTGAAATCGCCCCCAAGGGGCGGGGCTTCTGGTTGAAAGTGGCAGGTTGCTGGACATCACAGCGATATTCAGGCTACTGACTGGACAATATTATTAAGACTTAGAATGGCAAAATAAACTCCTTTCCCTCTCTTTTTTCATGTGGTTTAGGCTGGCCGCCCCTGTAGCATATCAACATATAAACAAACCATAGCTTTCAAACAAGTAATCATTGGATTGAAAAAAAAAAGTTAAGCTGAGATTCAGAGTTTACTGCATGGATCAATATCTAAAGTTATGGCAAACTATGAATTGTTTTTAATCCATAAAAACTCTCAGACATCAGTGTGGATTAAGAGGTTAATATGGAAAAAAACAAGTTCAAACAAAATGCCAATTTTTTAGTACCGCAGCATGTCTTGTTTCTGGAGCTAGAAGAAATTGAGTTTCTACAAGTTTATTTTCTCCTTGATACTTTAGAGTCATTACTTCCTCTGCTACCATCATCTCCCCCTGTGTTTCACTCTTCCCTCTCTCTGAGACCCTGCAGGTGTCAGCTCTCGGTTCCAACTCGGCACTTAATGACAAAATTGGAGCAATTAATTACCCTGATTGGTGATGTTAACCTCCACCTCTTCCACCTGGACTCTTAGCTGTGCAAACAAGGTGCCTGATTCATACTGTAGCCTTGCACCCTTGCGTACCATTTATTCTCACTACAGCAGTGCTACTCATCCACTCGGAATGAGGAATACGGCGAATGGAGCCAACAGCGAGAGAATGCAGCTTTTGTATATTGATCTGGCACTAAAGCAGAAAGGTACACCAATGAAATATTTCTACATTATTCAACAAAACAGGCTCAACCTTGAATTTGGCATGCAACCACTCCGCTGCATTGCTCTGACCTCTCTTCTGGCTCATTTGCTGCCATCTCTCATGCACCTGCAGCAGTTAGTCAGCCGGCTTTGGATAATTACACATCTCGTCGTGACAACACACAGCCACGGGCTCTCGGCTGTCCTCCTGCATTTCCACAGTAATGGGGCTCTGCAGGCGTGATGTGCGATTCTGATTCATGTATCAGATAGTGGGTCCCACTGCAACAACTGAATCAAATTACAGACACAGTTGGTAATTATCTCCAGGAAAAAATCAAACCAAGTTTGATCTTTGCATGCAGTGTTGTGCTGAATACTGATGTAATATTTTTTTGATTAAACCTGTACGGCCTCACAATGCTCTTACTCTCTCTAGGCTCATACCTGCTAACCTGCTGTGATCCATCAAGTTTGATAAATGCTCTCCTGTCAGTGGAGCCAACTGTTCCACTAAGGGCTTCATTTCTTCCTACCATTTTCTATCTTCATCCAAGATAAAATAGGAATATTTTTAAATTTCAAAAAGTGGCTTCATATATGCAGTTTGTTTGTTTTCCCCCTAGTTACTTCTTTAAGACCAATGGGCAAGCAACTTTACAGAAAGCTTAAATTTCTGAGAAAGAAGAATACGTCTGTCTTAAGCTTCTGTATAAGGGCTTTACAGACTACTGCATCTTGCCTGTAGGCTGTCAAGAAAGCTTTAGGCTCCAGTCTAAACAATATATAAAGAGAAATGCACTTTGGAAGCATTGCTGTGCATCTTGTTAAAATTTGGTTGACTGATGCCTGATAACCACATGAAGATAAGATAAGATGCTTTATTTGTCATTATACATATAAGGTACATACAACGAAGTTTCGTAGATCAGATGGGGGGTTAGCCTGAGCTGCTGCGACTGAGCGCGCTGCCACTAATGGCCGAACTGACCAGCACGCCTTTTAGAGGTGAAACCGGAGCGCCCGGAGCGAACCTGCGCAGAAGTGACTCTAGATAAAAACAGAAGATTTGATTCACATCCATTCGTGTTTCAGAGCAGTAAAGTTTGCAGGGTTCCATTGGGTGAAGTGTTCAATGCCAAGCAGACCGTGATGGTGGAGATGTTTAATAGGAAATACAAAGGGAATCCTTTCTCAGAAGCGTCTCACAGCACTGATTTGTGTTTTTCACAAGTAATTCAGAATTACTTGACTGTTAACACATTAAGAGGCACAAGGAGAGGCAGAGTGAATGAATAAAGTGCAACGCAACTTATACACTTGGAGATGTAATTTTGTCACTTTTAATCACGGGTGTGCAGCATGATGTTTAGAGAATTAAAGATTAGACCATGTTGATGAAGGCAGATTCTGTTCATTATAGATGATCTTGTTACGGCCGATCAATCTTTTTTTTCTCTATCTCCTTTAGTATCATTACCTAACTATTATTCAACAAAAGCATACTTTATGTTTAAAGTAAATACAGATTTAGGCAGAACTACAAAAAAAATAAAAAATATACTAAAAATCTATTGTTAGAGTCACAGTACGTGGTCATACACACACACACATATTAATTTTCAATATTTCAGAATATTATTGAATCCTTATCAATATTACTCAATCCTGGAAACAGACCATTTGGAGTTTTACCAACAGGTCGGCAAAATAGAGCGCTATTTGTACAAACCAGCCGCCACAGAGTCAGTTCCTTCCCTTAGGCTGTCTTTCAGATGAACACAATGAACACCTCACTGCCTGAGTGGTAAACCGCTCTGCTCTGAAACAAAATAAGAATAATTTCACAATCACAACCTGCCTTTTTCTATTTGTCTTTTCTCTAAATTGCAAAATGGCTTTACATATGCATACATGTAGATGCTGTTCCTTTTAGATTTATCTTATCTTCTCTAAATTATTGATATGTAATGTCTGTAGGCTCTGAGCGCTTGAAACCAAAGTCAAATTCCTAATCTGTGCACACAATCTGGGCCAACGCAGCTGATCCTGATTCTATGTCGGCGTGAGGAACTGACAGGAGCAGAAGATAATGACAAAATAAGCAGGTGTTTGTCTCCGAGAAAAACAAGGGAAAGTGCTGAACTTGATAATCTGAAGGTCAAACCAAAACATTTGGTGTCTGTTGCCAAGGGTGAGGACACAAAGCTATGAGCTCTGGCCCGATAACACTGATGCTGGTTTTCTGGCAGAATGCTAGCAAATAACAGCTGCGCCCCAAAACAAAGGCAGTCTGGCCAAGAACTGCCAAAACTGCCAGCCAAGGGTAAGCGCTGTGGCTGGTCCTGTTTTCATGAGTCATGAATTATTCATGTTTGCTAAGAGTAACAAAATGAAGGTATAATTATAATATAATTCCTCTAATATAATTCCTCTAAACATATACATATATTGTCCACAATGTCCACATGAAGCAGTGTTTTTTTTTTTTGATTTTGTCAATCTTCCCCAGATTTTTTGATCAAGAGAAAATGAAAGCAAAGCAAGATCTAAAGATAAAACTGTGTCACATGTACTAATTGTTACAGAATATTAGTTCACTAGTCAGTGGTTTGTTTGTCAGATTAAAAGTACCTTTTAAAAATAAACAACTTTTAGGCCTTTATGTGTTTTTAGTAGCTGGAAGTGGAAAAAACAGCATAATTAACAGAAAAAAAGGCTTTCAAACATCATTAACCTGTTTTAATCTAAATGTGTTTCCCTTAGTAAATTGAGTTACTTAAATAAATGTACCTTGAAATAACATTCTAAATTATTGAATATGACTGTATAAAAAACTTGAAATAGTAATTAACTGATTTATTTTCCCCTCTATACCCACCTTCTTAGGATATTAGCTGTTCCTAAGATTGGGCTCGTCTGGACTGAGATGGCTGATGCACTCAGGGCTCCGGGTCTGATGAAGTAAGGTACATATATATATATATATATATATATATATATATATATATATATATATATATACACACCTGTGTTGGACAACTTTTTGTTTAAGCTGCAGAAGTAGCTTAGTTTGTGTCATTACATGGAAGTGCATGAAACTATCCAAATGCATGGCCTTGATGGGGCTAAGAATACTCAACTTCACAGATAGGATTATCTAAATAAATATCTGAATAAAATAACATTTGCTTGAAATTAGTGTCTGCCAATGGAATGAGCCTTTTATCCCCTAAAATAACATAACTAGATATACTGCACATAAGAAGATGGTAATGAGTTGTTCCTATTTTAAACGTTTTATTCCATTGGCAGATCATTCTATTTAGCTGCTCTAATCAAGGACACGTAAACTAATTTCAAGAAAATGTTGCTTACTTTTAGTTCTTTTTTGCCATGTGCAAGATAAAACAGCTGTTAGCACTTTTACTAATACTTGCTTAGCACTAGTCCTTTGTGTTTTCACTGCTGCATGCACCTGCTCCAACACAGAGGAACTTATGCTATTTAAGATTCAAGTCTTTGCTAGGCCAGAAGCAAAAATGTCATTCATCAGAAGACGGAGGTGGGCTGGCAGAGACCAACAATGAATAAAATTGATATGAGTCCCACGTTTAAAACTGTGGATTTAATTTTATTTTTGATCAGCCAAATTTATGACAGAAAAAATAAAAACACAGATTTTCAACATCAGGAATAATGTCAGATTAGCACAAAAATAACAGGGGGTTTGTGGCTTTATCCTTCCAAATGTTTATTCTAAGTATACGTAAGTCCATGTGTCACGCCAAGCTGCTTACAGCATTTATTTTCCACTACATGCATAAATGCTATTTTCATCTCAGCTCTGAAACATCATTACTAACATTATTGAGTCATGTCAGTAATTCCTGATTCAATTGATGGGTTTAGCTCTTATTTCTATTGTTGCTGGTAGCGATCAGAGTGACTTAGCAGTAACTGAAACTAAAACATTCATCAACACCTTGTGTTAAAAGAGTGGTAATAAACCAAGCCAAACACATTATGGCATCTATCGGGAGATAGATATAGATAATATAATTTCAGTTTTTGAATAGTTTTCCTATTTTGTATATCTCTTTAAAAAACGATACAGAATCAAATAGTTACTGGACGAGATGTTTATAGTGACATTATGACGGCACCAAGTTGGGTTTCTGTCTGTGGAAAATTACACTGGTTCTTTTATAGAAGCAGTGGAGAACTGGCTCTTGGTATCAGCTCTGGTTAAGCACAGAAACCTCTTTGGGGATAAACTTTCTACAGACAGGTCCTTTTTTTTTATCTGTCCAGGATATACCCCACATCACCCCTACTGACCACTGTGCAAAGAAACCCCGCTCCCCAGTGAACCTGTAAGCACCGACTAGTTACTCAGTGTTAAGAATCCACTGAGGGCATTTTTTATTCTCTTCACTGTAACTGAAGAGAAACCAGGTGATGAGTAAAAATGAAGGGAAGGAAAATGTAATACTAAAAGCCAGGTTTGAGACATGGCTGGCAGTCACCTTAGCCATACATGATTTGTGCTAATGGGCTAACACATTCAGAACTGAGTCTTTCTAAGAGCAGAGCCCGTCCGGATCGGCCGGCTTCTCATCCCAAGTGAAGCTACCCTGACCTTTTGAAAGGTACTATTCTGCCAAAGAGAAGCAAACAGGTCATTTATCTGACAGCCAACGTAAAGAGCAGATGCCACAAGGGAAATGGGGCTCTGCCAGTTAGATACATGACAAGATAAGCAGCCGCAAATCCTTACTTACAAAAAAATGGGTAGTGGTGGCCCACACATGCTGCTGGCATGCACTCTTGAATGCACACAAAAACAAGACGAGTTTCTGTTCCTCTCATGTTTTGTTGTTGTTTGTTTTGGATCTTTTGTTTCGTTTTGTCTCTTTTCTTTTTCGGGGCGTATTTAAACTCCTTTGTTAATGCTCTTCTATACTGTCACGGCTGTCGGTTTTTCACCCAGTAGTGCAGAATGGACTCTACTTTAACCATGCAAAAATGACTGTGCTGTGCTGTGGTAGCATGTGTGGGATTGGCTGTAAGGACATTGGACCCGCCTCCAACATACTGAGCTCCTGTGTGGACCATTTCCAGAAGCCATGGACCAATCCAGACATTCCTCAACCCTTTAAAAGACTCTCTGAAAGCCACATTGAATGGAGCTGCATTTGAACAGTCAACACTGTTTACGCCCGTGTGCTGTTTGAGCATTTTGTGAAACGCTCTTGGTTTGAGAACCTTGTGAATGCTCTACTTTCTGCCATCTGTCTGCTTGCTAGTTTTCAGCTTGTTAAATTTGAAAAGACTCAACTTGGATATTAGTTTTGGTTAGGTATCGCTTTTGTATGCCTGAAAATGATGAGTTTAGTGCTTCTCCCTGTTTGTGTTTTTTCTAGTTGGGTTTGTTTTGCTGAGAAGCTGTTCTATTTAATTCCCTTTTGTTTGTGTTCATCTGGTTTACCAATGCGTTGGACATTGTCTCTTTTTGTTACAAAAGACGTGTAAATAAACCTTTAATTTTACCAACTAGACTCCTTAATTTTATGTTAGCCTGTTCTTCCAGCCAACTGTGGCCGTAACATATACTTTTATATATTTTCAAGGTTCTGTGTAATTAAGAATTGTTAGCTTTGAAACGTTAAAATAAAGAATTCATAAAGAAAAAAAAACAGGACAAAAAAAAGAATCATAACATTAAATCATAACCTTGGCAATTGATTTCCAATGCTTATGTCAATCTGCATTAGCAGAGTGCTATTATTCCTGAGGAACGTCTTCAGCGGCTTCTTCTCATGCAGTATGGTCGCAGGAGCTGCAGCCCCCCAATTAAGTCTATTTGTAGTAACGCAGAAGAAATCACAAATGCTGTGATTACTGCAGTGTGTGCTGATGAGCTGTTGAACATGCTGTCCTGTCTGAGCTCTTGATTAAGAATAAACACTCCAATCAATAAGCATGATTGCGCGATTGGCCTCTTTCAGCGTACCAAAGTTCAATTCCCGCCTTGATTCATGGGCTCAAAGGAAGAGCGCTGTGGGGGAATCAACATTTTCCTTTCTGGAGATATAGATTTAAGGCACCATGACAGCAAACATTGTTATGCTCTTATAAACACAATTCACTCAACAGAATATCTAATGATTCACTGTGAACATCTACCTGCCACTTGGAATCCACCGAACAGCCATGTGCCCCTCAGCGTCTACTGCCTTTAAGGCAACGAAGGGATGGCAGGTGGGTTAAGAAATGTTTTCCAAATAAATCGTGGGGGGTCTTTTAAAATCGGTGCACAGAGGCAGCAGGGAGTATTTCCTTTCCAATACCCTCCAAGAACACCTGAAGCACACACAGTTTGACTGCTAATGGCTGTGGGGTAAATCGTATCACACACTGCAGAGCCAATTCAAGTTTTTGTGAACTTTGTGGATGCTGGACCGGAGAGTCCACAACCAGGACATACACAAAATACAGTCAGGGAGAGAAGCACACAAGTGCTAAAACATCTGGTGCACAACGCCAGGTAGCTTTCACTGATTTGAAAAAAAAGCTTTACTGGGAAAGGTGAGCTAATGGCTGTTCAAACATGCTTTCCCCCCGCTGTTAAGGTTTGTGGTTTGACATGAAGAGGACGGTAACAGAGAAGAGGAGACAACCTCAGCTTGAGGGCGTCTTCCTCCGATCCCCTTTCTGTCAAAGAATGAAGGTCATGGAAGACAAGGCCCAATTAGAGCTCAGCCTTAAACGCCTGAGGTCACTGCAGCCCTCTAAGCTTGAACAGTCCTGATTTTCTGTGTGGTTTTCCTACACATGTTTTCATACAGTTTTCATACAAACAACTGGACTATTTGAGCACACATCTCAAGGGCTTTTAAATCAAAGGACTTCATCAAAAACAGGCATTTCAAAGCAACTCTAAAGTCTGCTTTTAACATAGCGCTACCATGCAAAGAGCTTCTCATTTTGTTGGTGAAGTTTGCTCCCATTCAATCGAGGTTTTGCACATGCATTTAGATCAAGCGTGAACAGCATCACACTCTGTTGGACGAGAACTGTTTGCTTTACATTTAATCCATGAGAAAAACACAATATGCAGAATGCTAACTGTGACACAGGCCGGTCAGGCATGTCATCTCATTTCCTTATGAGGCCTCCTTGATATGTTTGAAAATCAATTTTCTCATCTGAATTTTTTCCCCCCAATTTTGTGTAAAAAATCAAAGTCATTCCTTTTTTAAATTCATGATACTAACCTTGTGGTTGTGGACCATAAAAACAGATTCAAACATCTGTTTGAAGAGGTTATTAACCAAAACTTAACAAAATTACCTCTGTAAACACAACTTGCAAGAGGTATAAATACCACCCCACAAACGACAAACAAATACCGTGTTTGAAGTTTAATTAAAAGGAAGGATTTGGAATTGAAATAAAGTGTTGTTTTATTTTCTGATAAAATATTCCAATGAATAGTCCAGCATATTTATGTAGCATCATTGTAACAATTTTACAAGCCGCTGTGTTTCATAATCTGCAGCACCACCTATTGAATTAGAAACACCATTCTGACACGATTCTTCCGGTCAGAAGTTCTCAAATGCGCCTTCTAGTCAGGACTTGACATTATCTGTTAATTAAAAATAATGATTACAAAGTAAAAGTCTTTCCCCTGTCTTGTTGATGACTTCACTGCCTCCGCTGTGGTTGTGGCTTTAAGAGACAGAAGAACTGGAAATAATTGTGCCTGCATGTAATTAGTGCAATCTGCTGTTTGAATCGGATGCAGAAATAAAGCAGACAGCAGGTCCAAAACCAGTAGAGAAGATGTGAGGAGACTGCACAGCTTTGTACATTCTCTCCACGTTTTTCAGCTGCTCGCCACTAAGAAAACGGTGCTCTAATGTAACAGTTGGAGTGAGTCAGGACTCAGCCTTTTTAGAAATAAATCTGACTTCTCCACTGAGCACACCCAGCTTTCCGACACAATCTCCAGAGCAGCTGTTGTAACCCCTGCAGCAACAGACTCAAGTCAGATGGCTCAGCCCACAGTCCAGCGCAGATCCATCACCGACCGGCCGCAGCCCCCCCATCCCATCAATCTCTGCACTGAGGTGGTGGACACGTGGGGATGCAGCAGAACTCCCACACCAACCACTCTGTCACACACACAGAGCCAGTCCCCACCGCCTGCCCGGCAGACCTTCTGAGAGCAGCAGCCACATTTATCACAGGGGTCCGGGAGCAATCCAGGGGGCCCCCAGCACTTCTGCTCAAAGGGTGTTATTAGGACAGACAGCCTGCTTAATTACAGCTGTTGAGCGGTAGAATCCCTATCGAACAGGGATAGAGCAGATGCAGCCTCCTTCAAGCTGGAGACAGATGTTTGAGATGCACATTCACACGCAAGACAAGAAGAGAGGAACTCACAAGCAACACGGAGAGAGATGATTAATATCATTTTTGCCGAACTAACGATTGAGTGACTGTAGCAAAGGCTCTTCATTTTCATCTCTATTAATTCTGCAGCCTGACAGTTAATTACAAAACAGAAGTGGGACGCACCCCAGCAGTTCATTTCGAATTTACCGTAGCAGAACTGAAAAGTGGCGCTATCCGCGGAGATATGCTAATAAGCAGAATGGTAAAACTATAACAAACCCATATAACAATGCCTTGTAGAAATCTTCAAACCCCCTGATTTTATTTAATTTATTTTTTTGTTCCATTTGGTCACAAAAATTTTAATGTATTTTTAATGGGATTTTATGCGATAGACTAAGTGGAAGAATTTGTTGAAACGTGTTTCAACATGTTTCCATGAAGCCTGTAAAACTTATATTCTTCCCCCTTCAAGTCTTTTGAAGTGTGTCTCTACGAGCATTGCACGTCTAGAGACTAAAATGTTTACCCGTTCGTCTTTGTAACAGCCGAAGCTCGGACTGGATGAAGAGTTTCTGTGAAAGGCCATGAATTTTACCTCTAGCCCTACATTCTCGGCAACATTTACATCTGAACTGTGATTGGACCATTCTGACACATGATCTAATTTAGTAAGCCCCAACCTGAGGGGTATAGATCCAATGAAATGCACCAAATGCTGCGTGGAATTCAAATAAAAAGACAATACTTTGTATTAGCTATTGAACAGCTTTTTTTTTTTTTAGGTTAAAACCAGGTTTTATTCGCTTTTCACAGTGAGATCAACAGGCAGATGCAGCATCCTACATCAAAATTTGTGAACAAAATGAAGTAAACAGAAATGCGGGCTTTGTCTCATTTTACTGGGGACTCGTTGGACCATTCAGCTTACTGTGTGTCTGCCAAATCCTAAAATCTGATCCTAGCACAAGAGTACAGTCATATTATGCCTTCTGGAAAGAGGGTTTGTTTGCCGGTTTAGATAATCAAGCATTGTATGTTTCAAAAGCTGAAATCCACATTCAGAGGGACCCCTCACTAAAAAGCATTTGGTGACGGTCGTGGTTTCTTGCATTTGCATAGAAAGGAGGAACTACACGCTATTTAAATGTGAATTTGATTTAAAAGAAAAAAAAAAGCATTTCTTCTTGCGCAGAATCTAACAAAAATAAATACCCCTCTTACAAGAAAAACCAAGCTTCACATTATGAACAACTTTGGAGGGAAAGGTTTGAAGCTTTCACTTGTTCTCATACCTGCAGAGCAGCGCCTTCCACCACTTCCTTTAACACTAATGCCTCGGGAGCTTTAAAGGCGGCATGCTTCATGGCTCCACATAAAAGCCACTTTGGTGGAACATTGGCAATCTCATACCAACTGCAGGACCACCGCAAATTGCTCTGACCTGCTACGGGCCTCACAAATCCACTGTTAAAGCCCGTTCGGCGGTGAACAGCAGACATGCCGACTTAGAAGAGCTTATTTAAAACCTTCACAAAGAACCAGAGGCTGGCCAAGAAGTGATCATTTATTTTGTCGTGTTTGGCACGGGGAGAATCTGAGAGGAGAATTAATTGTGGATAAATTAGATGGGTAGATTAGTCAACATCCAGCAGTGAATGCCAGGGGTGTCAGTCCTTGCACACAGCTCTCTCACTGGCCTTTTCACCCTTTTTTTCATTTTCTTGCTCGCTCAGTTCACCTCAGCACATCTCTGGATTTCAGTAACGTGTTCACAAAAACACACACACACTGGCTGCTGGCACACAACAACACATACAGGGAGGGACAGAGTTGCTTTGCAATCGGCAGCAAGGCGGACATGAACTACAGATCTAATTGGAGCCTAAAGTGTGAGCTTTGACAAGTCAGACCAAATTTCCCATGAGGAGGTTGGCAGATAGATACCGCTGTTCCTGACTTGTTCTGTGTATCTGCTTTTCTTACATCCCTCCATCCACTGATGGTGTTTGAACCTAAAAGCTTCACAGGCCTTTATGTGAAAACCACTTTTTGTTATTTTTATGATTACTTGCAGAGTCGCTGACGGACATGTTTAGGCTCCTTGGTGAAATTGGCTTGTTGAAGGAGATTTTTGCTGTGACGTGACATATAAGCGGCAGAAGTGGTGATTCACGATGGTGCCAACCAAAGAGAACGCAAACATACGTGACGATGAATTCACACCCAAAAAGGCCAAGAAGTTAAGCAGAAGAAGTTCGTTTTACGTTAGATGGAAACAGATCCGCTGTGATGAGATTTCGAAATTCAGCAAACATGCAGACACAAATTCAGGCCGAATGTGGAAAAGTGTTGTTTTCACATTAACTTTGCTAACTAATAATTCTAAATAAAAGAGGTAAGGTTGTCCTTTTGTGTTGGGTTTCAACAATGATGCAACTTCTTTGTCTTTATTTTCGTCCCCCACCTGAAACTGAAGTGTGTTTTACCGCCAGATTCTAAGACTTATTGCCATTAGTAGGTTGCTAGAGGTGTCAGCGGTACTATGCGAAGTATGGCGACACTTTGGAAAAAAAATAACAAAAACTTTCTCTTGTACAGAAAAGGTTCTATGGATCATGGCTCTAATTGAGTTCTGCACAGTATTTCTTCAGAACAAGCTGCCCGCTTGTTTTCCTCTTCTGCTTATCTGTCTTTCCATTTCCACTATCAGCTTGTGTATTTGGCGCCATCATTTCCTCGATGGAGGGTTTTTGCGGACCCTAGTGGCCAGTAGGAAATGACCAAATTTAGACGGCGACAAACTATTAAAAAATACAACTTTGTGATTATTACAGTTCTAATGTTGTCAATAACATTCATGTATTTGTTTTACTAAAAATTTAAAAATAAGCATCTTCCATAATTTATAATAGGTTTCAAGTAATATTATTTCAAATACTGTTCCACCTTTTAGCTGTCGCTATTTAAATAATGACACAACAATATTGAGCTGATATTAGTTGGTTCATTAGTTGGAGCCTGCGGCCAGCTGCTTTTTACACTTGCCACTTGTATGTCACCAAACTATAGTTTAAAAAAAATGGTTTCAACCACTCAGCACCCTGATTGTTTCTTGCAGCCTTTCAGAACAGCTTACTTGTAAGTGATGGAAAGAAGTTCTAGCCTTCGTTTTGCCAGTTAACTGACTACCAGTGACAGACCTATTCTTTGCTCTCTGCTCCATTCAGTCAATGCAAACTTGCGTTTGCACAATCACTTTCTTTGGCATCTTGACATAAGAGCATTAAACAATAGGACCAGTGTGACAGAACGTTTGAAAGAGTTCATTATGCCCGGTCCCATTTGTGTTAGAAAGGCATGCATTGCTGCAACACACCTAGGTGGTCCTGATGTGCATGGGAGATGAGTGGCATTTTGTTTTGGTTGATAAAATTATTATGTGTCAATTTGTTTAAACCAAAAATACCATCTGCTTCATCATACATCTTTTGCTCATCTCTAACTAAAGAGGATAATCTAGAATAACTTTTTTTTTCCCCATAATTGGAGACTGATACTGAGGCTTTTTATTAGTGTTAAGCATGAAGCAGCAACAACACAATGGCCTTACACTTCATGTCATTTTTATGTTGAACTATGATATGACACATCACAAACACACTGTATCTCAAAATAAAGACTTTTTTTTTTCTTTCTTTTTTTTCTTTGCTCTTTGTGTTACAGCTCAGGCACACTACCTTCTTCCAGGTGTTGTGTTTTAATCTATTTATATCATCATCTATTTATACGTCCGTGAATTCACTGAAATGCACAAAGCTGCTGGTTTAGAAAATTAAATCTCCAGTGACATGAAAAAAATTAGCCGCTCACCCCTTTTTAAAAATATTCAGAACATAGCATACAAAGCTTGAGCCCACATATAGTCAGAAAAGTAGATTAAAGGACAACGTTTAGCTAGTAGTAATATGGAATAATGGGCAATCTGGGGATTTGAGTAGTAATTGTGTTTTTGAAATAAAGCCAAAAAAACAAAAACAAAGGTCCTGTCCAAGGCAAGCATATGGAAGAAGATGCTCTCCTCAGATAAGACTAAAAACAGAAGCATTGGCCTAAACATAAAACGCCATTTGTGGTGGAAAACTAACAAAGCCCAAAAAACTAAACACACCATCGCCCCACTGAAACACAGCAGCCACATGGGAGGAAAAGGGGAGGCTCAGAGTTGATTCCCATGGGTGCTAAATACAAATAAACCGTGGAAGCAACACATCCCTAAACACACAGCCAGTTTCTACGTCAGGGGTCCGCAACATGTGGCTTGTTACCCCTGCAACTTTCTTATAAAACCAAATAAGAAATATTTTTAATTATAAATGCAAAAGGACATGTTCAAAAAAATGTAAAACATTATTATAAAAGCAATAAAAAACTGATGTTTTTTGCAGTTCAGCTGCATGTTTTTACGCAACATTTGTACAGAATATCTGCAACAGACAGGCAGCGAGGCTTTTAAAAACAAATTTAGTGTTTAGCATCAAACTATGTGCGTTTTATGTTTTTAAGTAGGCTACCTACTGTATCTTTCTTTATTTTTAACATTTATGGAAGCGACTCACTCAGCTGGCCTCACTTTACGAAATAAGATAGTATTTTCCCCTTGGAGAACTTAGTTGATTGATTTAATTCTAAAATTAGAAATTTTAATACATTTTAGTTTCATTTCCTTGGTACATATTTCTGAGGCTCTTGACGTATTTTAGTTTTTAGCAATGGGGGCAAATGTGGCTTTTTCAATTGAAAAGGTTGCTGACCCCTGTTCTAGATGCAGAAAACTTGCCCAAAAGACATAACCTCTTTTGAGACATAGCTCAAAAGATTACAAAGAGTGGTTCTATAAAGTATTTCAGATACTTTTTACATATGCTTTTTCAGATATTTAACTTAACAAGCCATGTATGATTTCACTTCACAACTATGCGCTATGGTGGTGTTGGCCTTTCACATGTCTACAAAAGACAGATTTCAAACAATGGACCTCTGTACGATCAACCCCCTCACCCTTTTATAAGAAAGGCTCACAAACAAAAAACAGAAGCCAACCCAAGACTCCCAACAGACAGGGCCTAACCTGTGGCCGCATTGTGAATGAAATTAACCACACAACTTTCTTATTCTTCCCCACTTTCCCCTGTGATTGGTTTCGAAACCCCAGGGCAACATCTCTGATTAGCGAGGGGAAGTTTATAAGTTTTCACGCGGCTGCCTCGGCTTTATAAATAGACCTGCTGTGAGGAATCCTCTCAGATAGGCTGAGGTGGAGGAAGACAAACAGAAATCACTCTCAGGAACCATAGATTATTTTCCCCCCAACTTTTCAGCTGCGATGTTCCTGTCTGGAATTAAGCTATGAGATCTGGGGGATCCCTTTGTAACTCTACAAATTAAGATAAAAAAGGCGGTCACGTGAGGGGGAAAAAAAAGCCTGTGTTTCCTTCGGGGATTTGAGCACAAAAGACAAGGAGAACACTGGCCATCTGTGGGCCTCTCAAGCACAATGTGTTTACCAGCTCATCAGAGTTTGATAGCTACAGCCTGTACACACTGATGCTTGCATTGCCAGTATGCCTGAGCGATGCTTCACTGTGTCTGCGTTCTTTTGGGAATGTTTAGACCCGCTCGAGTTTATGTTCACATCAAAGAAAACAATAAGACCGTTAAAGCAGACGACTTGGTGTCCACCAATCACGTAAGGGGGGGCCAGAGGGAGCTTTGTGTTTTCTAAGTATTATCTCACGCCAGGATAATGGCAAAATAAACAGCTTTCACCCTATTTGCTTCTCCTCCGGCATGCCGTTGAAGGTGACTGATAGAGAGAGATGCAGTCCCATTCGGATCAACTGACAGGCCAGCTGACATTAACAAAAGAGGCGAGACAAAGGGAGAGCAGCGAGAGGAGAGGTGTCGGAATGGAAATCCACCTCAACAACACCTCCAATTGCCACAAAATACACTCAGCTGTCATTAATTCAGCAGACAAAACTGTTACCAGATGTCATTATTTATTAATAGTATTTAATAGGGAAAATGCTACCTTTGAATAATACATTTAGTGGGAGAGGGGTGAAGAGTGGGGGCCTCGGGGAGGGCGGATGGGAGGTGGGTGATTGATGAATATTAACGAGCAGCGTCTGGAGGGATTGTGGTAAGCTACCTTTTTTTTTTTTTTTCTCCTGCCTCTGCGTCTCCTGGGCTTTGTGTGCTCAGCCGCTGACCAACGCCGGCCCAGCTGCGCTGCTCATTTGCTTGGCTCTACGTGCAGTAGCTGGTTCAAAGTGCCATGCCAGGTTATTTTATTCTCAGCCAAAGCGGAGCAAGAAGAAGCCCCTCTCCCGCTTGACTCCATCTGCTCGGCGGCGCCGGGTTGGAGGGTACAAACGGACGTGCGACTGTCACTCAAGCAAAGTGACGTGCTCCGGCGGAGACAGGTACAGACTTCATGAAGGTAGCGAAACAAGCATGTCACGGAGGCAAAGGGGAAACCAAGCGGATCACTTCCTAAGTGGTGATGTGTGCTGGTGTATGGCGAGGGTTCTCCAACTGCACCTACGTAGCTTTGGCAGACTACTCAGATTGCGTACTGTGATGATTGTTTATAGAAGCAGGATTGAATAGGCTGCATGTGGGCTGCTGTGTGGGTTTTTTTTCTGCTTAATGGGATCAGGGTTATCCAAGTCTGAAAATGAGACCCTCTTTGCAGGAATCTTCTGGCATCCCCTCTGCTCTGCCACCTTGGACCCTAAGCCTACATTGATTTGTATCTACACCACAGGTAGATCCCACTTAATGGTTACATTCAATTTGTGACCTGTCAGTTGAGACAAAGGGGTACTTCTGAACAGCTTGTCTGATGGGAGCTTCTCAATACTCACTTCCTGAAGTGGCTCCACAACACATCTCGGACAGAGGGTAGCGATCTACATAGACCCTCACAGCCACCCTAGCTTTTCTCTGCAGGACTCTATGCATGGTGGTAGGGAGGGGCATTTCTTTCAGTTTCCCTGTTTTCGCCAGTCCTGGTATCATTGCAAATGATGTTCTTTGATCAGGTGAGGTCATCATAAACTGTCCTCAGAGGAAGCTAATGCTCTCTGTACTCTCCACTACTGAAGGGTTCATGTTCAGGTCTGGATTTCTGTTTGTTTTGCCTGCTTCAAACACCTTATGGTCTCTGCACCAACCCTGTTTGACTTCCTTCCTGTACATCGCATAGAGTCATACTTTTTATATATATATATAAAAGAACTGGAGTTATACTTCAGCTGCTACCACATCAGGATCAGAGCTGCCTTATAGCACCACAACAATAAAAAAAAATGGATTTCAAGCTAGACTTGACTGCGTTTCACCAGATGAACTGCCAAAATCAAACAGATTGCCTTTTATCATACTCTGCATTTGCTTGACTACGCTCATCCTTTTTTCCATCTGTTACCAGTTTTATTAATATAATATTAATTTCTTACATTGGCAAAATCATGGCAGAAATTCAGATTTACCGATTATATTGGATAAAGCTTAAGGGTAAAATTCAAATGCACTGAAGCTTGCAAAACAGAATGTGCTTTCAGACTTTATCGCTGCTCTTCCTGTTTGGCGAGTCCCAGTCGCATCACGTGCAAAAACCTTACAAAAAGCAGAATCTGCAAGTCTGACCAAAATGACAGAGCACCCATAAACCCAACAAGGTTGTCACTGTCACAAGATGCCATTGATGAGGACAACAATAGGGTCACAAAAAGCTGGGCTGGTTGCGGTCATTTACAGGAAGTCCAGGTGGGCAAATATAGACAGCAAAATTTACATCACACAGGCTCCATGCTGGAGTGGAGAGTAAACCAGACTTGGGGTTATATATATTTGCCATCACTCACATCTTTGACCCTTTTGAATTTTCACTTGGGACATGTATGTCTAAACCAGAGACAACAGTGAATTTGAGCTGGACTTGACTGGATTTCCCCCCGTTCAACAACCAGAATTAAAACAGATTGCCTTTTTCTGATACCACTTGGCTGCTCTCACCTTTTTTTTTTCCTTCTCCATTGCCATGCCGGGGCTGGCTTTGTTTGGTTTAGGCGTAGCAGAAGGTTCATTGTTGGGATGTTAATGTCCTACATTAGCAGTAATCGTTAGGGAAAAAAAAAATACAGTTTACCAATTTGCTTGGACGCAACTCAAGAGCACAACTGAATCTTTGCCAAATCCTATCTTCAGCTACAAGTGTCTGCGCTAAGCCGAGTGCAGCCAGCCAGTGAAGACACGTTATTGAAATATGTGACAATGGCAACCTCATGCAAGGAGCAGATAATGCCATCAAACTGTCCCCAGGCTCTGTCTTTTCCCCTTTTTCTCCTCTCCTTCCGTCGCTCCTGAGATGTACTGACAACATTTTAGGGCCGTTTTTGGCCTCGACCACACTTGGAGCGGAGCCACTGAGAGGCAGCAAGCCTCTCTCAGAAGAAATATTGTTCATCCATTGCAATGCCTCATTGCACACAAAATTTGAAAATAGGGGCAGCGAACCGGCAAAGACATAAGAAAAGAACACCTCTTCTGAGAACAATGACAGTACTGCTGAGCCGTGCTGCAAGAGTGATAACCGAGGGTGCAAAAAGACCGTGATCATGAGAGAATCCAGGGGACCAAGAAGGAAAACACAAAAGATGATCTGAAATATGCATGAAAGCACAAGAAGAGGCTAGTTATAAATGGTGGCAGAGGGACTTAAACATAGTCCTGTGGAGAGCCACTTCCCTACTCTTGCAACAGAAGCAAATGATGCCCAAATGAATTAGAAACTAGCAGCAGCTGGCATGCATAATATGCACAAAGATCCACACATGGCTGCTCGATTAAAAAGTGTTTGGCATGTCCATAGGCTCTGACTTGGCTTTCAGAAGCCCTGTGTCCACACACAACAAGCCGAGTCAAAATATACCTGCAGGACGAGGTTAGTATGGATAATGGGTGATAAATTATCAAAGATAATGAGGGCTAGATCAGTTTTGCCAAGGACAGCTTGTCCCAAACTCCTACAAAGGGTGCCTAGATGACTGTGCAGTCATGTGTGTAGAAATACCTGAGACATGCAGCGAGCACAAGGCAGACAGACCAAATAAGAGGCAAGAGAAAGGAAGCAGGAGTAGAAAGCATTTCACAAACTGCTTGGTTGGATCTCTGCTTAATTTCCCAAGGGGTCATGAGAAACTCTGCACTTTCTCCCCCCTCTCTGCCATCCAAAATCTGAAATGCTGCCATGTACTTGCTAAAATTAAAACTGGGGGGAAGCAACACAGCTTCCTTATTCATCCTCAACAACATTGTTTACAGGGAAATATCTAGTTAGAAAATGTGCTGCAGAACATCACCGTGGTTCGGACCAGCATTTTGATCATTTTACAAACATTTGCTGTCAGAAGAAAAAGTTACGTCCTGCAGAGATCATTCAGGTAACCATCTGGCTGATTGTAGGTGCCATCCAAGATACTGCCTCATATTCTTTTCACCTTTTGTTTTGCTATCAGCTCTGACTGTGGCACCTTTACAGTACAGCTAATTGACTTTTGTCCAATTCGAAAGATGTCTGAAGCTATGCAGGGGGAAAAATGGGTTTTACAACAGGAGGTGGGCTGCTGGTCGATCCAAATCCTGTACAAAGTTTGCCATTTTTAAGCTTTCAGGATGGGAAGACAAAAGAGGGAACGTGGCTTTTAACATAAATTCTCAATTAACAGATTCTGCATGCTTGGATAATTATGTCATAAAGCCAAGATGCTGGAAAGGTTAGCGGCATATAAGTATCTAAGATATTCAATTCATCTTAAAAGCAGGAGGTCACATGACTACTGAAAATAAACCCTGCTAAACTCAAAAGTGCACTCATTTAGTTAGGTGCTGTCAAAAGTGATCTTCGCTTCACGTCTTTCTCTTTTGCAATCTTATTTCTAATTTATCAGGATTATGCAGAAGAAAGTGAGTCAAATATGCTTCTCACTTTGCATGTTTGGCTCAGTCAGCACCTAAAATCACTTTAATTCCCGTCATGAATAATGAAAAGCAGACGAAACAACTTGCCCTCACCTTTGTAGAGCCGGGATATGTCCACAGGAATGTAGAGTGATGCTGCGGCTTTTTAACGGAAGCGTCGCCTTGACAGAGTGCAGGTGGTAGAGCCACAGAGAGTGAACCTGCTAAACCATCCAACGACGCGTGAAAAAAATAAAAAAAAACGAAAATAAATTTAAAAAGCCTTTGGGTCCTGCTCAGTGGGGTCCAAACGAGCTGGTTCTGGGCATCACGTTGTTAGACAGACCGATCAAAGGTTGTTTTTTTTGAGTGAATGTTGCCTGGAGCTCCAGCCAAGTCCGCGCGTCCTCTGGAGAGGAGGAGGCGCGACGAGAGGATGAGCGTCAGCCGGAGTGGTGCTCAACTCTCCAGCAGCTGAGCGCTACTGAACAAAAGAGAGCTCCGAGAGCTCTCTGTTCAGATAGCAGGAGAGGGGAGGGGAAAGGAGGCGGAACACGAGGGGGCCAAGCGTGAGAAGGACGGTGGGTGTAAATAATTGGGGAAGGGGGGTTCTTTGGATAACACAAAGACAAGACATTTCTGCAGAGCAATAAACTAAACACCATCTCCTATGGTGCATACAACTGATACAGTACCTTGCAGCAGTATTTTCCATCAAATCACTTTGGTTTGAAATGTTAACATCAAAACCTTAAATCTATTTAATAAAATTTAATGAGATAGACCAACACAAAGCGCTATATCGTATAAACACCATAATATAATCTATGGTAACTACAGTAAACATTGACCTGCTGCAGTCTGGTGCTTAGTGACAAATAATTTGATGTGTTTGTGTTTGGTACTCTTTGAAAATATTTTAAATAGAATAAACGCCACAGGAATTGGTTAACAAATAATTTTGATATCCTAAGGCTACTGTGTGGAACACAGTCCCGTTTGGTCTGTAATTAATGACCTTAGGGGCGAATGATGTTGCCTGGCTGCTAAGCAGTGATCTCAACCAAACATTTTACCTGTAATAACCTATTTAAGGCAACGGAATTAGAGTGATGTACAAACAGCCCTTAGGTTTAGTTTACAGGCTGAAATAGAAAGTATTGGGTTTGACCTAACATGCATTTTTTGCATTAAAGCTTTGATTAAACTTTTTTGGGTACTTGTAAAAGAATATTGGGGCATTACTAATTTAAAATGATTTGCAAAAGAGCTGATTGAATACATACATCAGAATGAACAATACAACTCTTTAGAAGCCAGTGTATAAAAAAAATAATGCAATAATGGCCATGGAGACTCTTAGTGGGAGAGTCTCCATGTCCATGTAGGAAGATTTAAGCTTTGCTCAATGTATATAATTCAAGCATAGCTAGAATAGTTTGAATTATTGTTTGCTGGTGTTGCTATGTGCAGTAATAAGGCATTCTGCCAGTGAACCTTAATGGTAAGAAAGCAGCACATCACTGCAGCCTCTCAGGCTGCAACAGGAGCTGTCCAGAGTTCTGAACAAGTAAAGCAACAGTGCTATTAAAGACACGAGAACGTTTAAGTTTACGTGAATAAATCTTTATTGAATTAAAAATCAAAACATATGCTTTATCACCTTATATCTCTTTCAGAATATTCTGAGTTTCACAAAACAGCAAAAGTGAACTGAACATTAGACTGTTGAGTCCAACAAAAATATATTTTTTTCTTCACATCATGTTACAGCATTTCAGGTATATCATATAGAGGAGCTTGCTGGAGTTTCTCTAGCTAGCAAACCAACCACAGGACCCATTCCTCCTGGCGGTCCATGGCCCACACCAACCCTCAGCAGGAAAACTGACCAGAACCAAACAGGGGAGATCCCCCTAGAGTCCCCTACATGCCGAGCAGCCAAAACTTTACTTTGGCATCCATAGTTTAAAGGACCAAGAGAAGGAGGACACATTACCGTCCCATCTGGGGAGAATGGATGCTAGGACCTGGGAGGTCAAAAGGGACGGATCTCCATCAAGAGCCAAGGGTAGCTTCTGTTGCTCGTGGCTACCCTGGAAGCCATATGCCACCACATAGGAGCCCACCACACACCTTTATTCATTTCTAAATCAGTTTTGTAATGTATTTGTAATTATTTTGTGTTCAAGCACCCAACTATGTCTATATTTCACGTGACTCCCCCGAATCATCAACTTCAATAAAAATAAAAATAAAAACATTGGTAAGGATGTTAAGGAATAACCTAGAAATCACACAGAAGTCAAGGTGAGACTTTCAAACTAACACTGTCCCAACCGTCAACCATTGTGGTGGTGGCATCATGTTGAGGGACCATTTTGCTGCTGATAATACAGGTTGTATCGAAAAAGGTGTCCGGGATAAAGAAGAATGAGGACTGGTTCCAAAGATGTTTGACTTCATCAAAAATTAAGAACTGGAAGGGGATAATATTGACATCTGTTTTTTTTCCAACATGATGATGATACTTTGCACAAATAAGTCAAGGCAGGTGTATTTATAAAGCACTTTTGTAATCATATTCTATGTGATGATGTGTGCAAGGTTTGTAGAGTGAAATGAGAAAAAATATATATTTAAAAAAATCTAAAATTAGCATGTGCTTATGTATCCACCCCGTTTTTCTATGAAGCTACTAAAAAGTTCTGACGCAGCCAGTTACCTTCAACAGTCATATGATTAAGGCGCGGTGGTGGTGAAGGGGAAGCGCACGTGACCCACGGCTGTCCAGGTTCAACTCCAGCCAATGACTGCCTGTCATCCCTCTCTCTGGCAGTATACTTTCATTAAAGGCCACTAGTGCCAAACAAAACACAAAAAAATTAGATAAGTGAAATGAAGTCCACCTGTGCGATCTGTCAGTACAAATAAAGCTTTTCTGAAAGGCCCCACAGGCTCCAGCACTACTTAGAAAGATGCATCACAGCATGAAGACTCAGGAGGTCTCCAAACAAGTCAGGGACAAAGTTACTTAGAGGTAAAAGTCAGGGTGGTATTGATAAAAAAAAATACTTGATGGTGTCTGAGTGTACCATCAAATGAATCATCTTTAAATGGAAAGAACATGGTACCACAGCAAACCTGCCAAACGAAGGCCGCCCACCAGAACTCCCGGACCAGGCAAGGAGGGCACTGAGCAGAGAGGCAGCACAGAAAAGGTAACTATGAAGGAGCTGCAGAGCTGTACAGCAGAGAATGGAGGATCTGTTCATAGAAACAAAACAAGCCATACACTCCACAGAGCTCCAAAATAAGAAGGCGCATTTAGAGTTTGCCAACAGACATGCGGTCAGCTCCCTACATGTATGGAGGAAGCTGCTCTGGTCAGATGAGACTAAAATAGAACTTTTTAGGCCCGTTTACACTACACTTTTTTAACCGATCCGAGCCGAGACCAGTCTGAGCTTGGATCAGTTAACCAAGCCAAGACGACCGTTTACACACCACACTATCCCGGTTCCTTGGTTGCTCCTCGCCTCCTACTGGCGATCTGGGGTACTACCGCTCTCTGGGATTGAAGGCGGGACCGAGCAAAGCAAAACGGCAGCACCAGTAACATTCAGGATGTTATGGTTAGACAGAGTCGGCTTTTGGCATGTGGATAAGACAAACAAACGTCTAATAAGGATTTACAGACGCAGGAAACAAGAACAGACACTGAGGTTCATCACACTGCTAAGCAGAATCATCTCTGGAAACAGTGTGGCATGGTAAGGAAGCTAGTATTTTTATGAATGTCTGAAATTTGTCTGAATGGAGGGTGAATTGGGACGTGCAGCCAGACACGGCGGAAAAACCGTGGACAGTCAGCTGACTGTAAGGGGATGACGCCGTCTGCTCATGCGCTCTTTATCAGATTACCGGGCCAGAAAAAAAAAAAAACAGGCCGAGACCTGCTCAGGAACTGGTCTGCAGTTAGCGCGGTCCGGTTATGTTTAGCGCGGTCCAGTTCAGTCTGCTGACCGTTTACACACAAGAGTTATCTCGGTTACCGATCTCGGACTGGTCTCGGCTCGGTTAAAAAAGTGTAGTGTAAACGGGCCTTTTGCCTAC
Organism: Fundulus heteroclitus; assembly: GCF_011125445.2. NCBI lineage: Eukaryota > Metazoa > Chordata > Actinopteri > Cyprinodontiformes > Fundulidae > Fundulus > Fundulus heteroclitus. The sequence goes on along the minus strand of NC_046369.1, from coordinate 27,769,965 downwards.
GTCGAAGGACCAAGCTGTACAGAGTGGAGGACAGAGGTGTTGGGTTAAAAAAAAAGTGGGTTTTAATTACCCAAAAGCACAAAAATATTTAACAAAGTTGGGAATTTACCCGGCATGCCAACAAAAGAGATCAACTCAAAATACTGAACTCAGACAGACACAAACCAAATTGACCTAATGAAATGGCACACAAGGGCCCTTAAATACTGGTTTAGCTAAACCATAGACACACAGTAAGGGGAAACAAAATGGCTGCCACATAACTACTAACTTAAACAATGAAATACACCTAAAACACCCCCTAACACTCCCCCACTTGGCATGAGGCATTTGGTTCAGTCCAATGAGGCCATGAGCTGCACTTCAGTGATCCGGCCCTTAACCATGCCTTTTGCCCATCCAGGAGGGGGAACCAAACACCAAACACCCATGTAACTCAAACAAAGAAAAAAGAGTATTAATACAACATGAATTGACCTTGCAATGTTAATTTGTGTGCACTTCACACAGAGTAAGAGCACACCCTACAACAATTTGGTTTCTCTTTAATTCACCTTATAGTTATTACTTTAAATATTCCTTAATCATATTTCTTAGTTTATTCCTTTATCACCTTACAATGTTTATATGGCGAGCCTTTCCTTTCCAGGGACAACATCACGGCTCTCAAACTGCTCCTTTGCCAGCTGGAGGAATGTAAGGCAGAGAACGAGGCGACCTGCGAGAGTCACAAAGAGAAAATCCAGCAGCTTTGGGAGCGACTACAGGTTCCCCACGAGGAGAGGGAGCTCTTCAATGAACACTTGGGGGCATCCAGGAAGAGGAACCTGGCGGCGCTCCGAACAGAGGTGCAGCACTTAGAGAAGCTCCAGCTGCAAACCATCCGAAACGTGACAGAAGCCATCCGATCAGAGATCTCCGTGTTTTGGGAGAAGTGTTTTTTTTTTAGCATTGATGAGCGACAGGATTTCACACCGTATTTTAGTGAGGATTTTAATGAGGAGCTGTTGGCTCTGCATGATGCTGAGATTCAGCGCCTGAAGCAGCATTACGAGGATCACAGGGAGCTTTATGAGGGCGTCCAGAAGTGGGAAGAAAGTTGGAGGCTCTACCTGGAACTTGAGAAGAAAGCAACGAATCCCAGAACGCCTGCTGTCTTCCTTAAAGGCTGAAGTGGATCTGATGCTAAAGATCACTGAAAAATCTAAACGTGAATGGTGTAACCCTGTGGTCTTGGTGCCCAAGAAGGATGGAAGCATTAGGGTTTTTTATTTATTTCAATTTATTTATTTTGACTCCTACCCATCACCCAGGATTGATGACCTGCTCGAAGGCCTTGGAAAAGCAAGGCATCTGATTACATTGGATTTGTGTAAGGGTTACTGGCGGGTCCCAGTCACTGAACAATCCAGAGAATTCACAGCGTTCAGGATGCCATGGGCGCTGTTTCAATTCACAGTCTTGCCGTTTGGATTACATGGAGCTCCGGCCACCTTCCAACGACTTATGGATCAGGTATTGCACAACTGCTCTGAGTTTGCTGCTGCTTACTTGGATGATATTATCATTCACAGTACCACCTGGGAGGCGCACATGGAACATCCGCGCATTGTTCTGGATCACCATCCGTCAGCTGGGTTGACAGCAAATTCATCAAAGTGCATCTTTGCCGTGTCCATGTCATCGGAAAAGGGGTTTTCAGGCCACAGATTGATAAAATCAAGGAGATGGAATCATGCCCTCTTCCCCAAACAAGGAGGCAACTGAGGTCGTTTTTGGGCATGGCTGGGTTCTAGCGCTGTTTTATTGCCCAGTTCTCCCACAAGGCAGCTCTGCTCACTGACCTGACAGGATCCCGCTCTCCCGATCAAATACAATGGACAGAAGAGGCAGTGGCAGCATTTTATGACATCCAGCAGTCATTAAGTAAGCAGCCTGTATTGTACAGTCCCAATTTTGGCGAACAGTTCATCGTACAAAGGCGGATCATCAAGAGCTCCAGTGGCTTAAGAAGATGAAGGACACAAATGGACGAATTACCTGCTGATACATGACCTTGCAACCGTTTCAGTTTACGGTGCACTATATACTAGGCTAGGTGAACCTTGTTGCTGATTTTCTCTCTCGCTGTACCAGCGAGAGTCTTGAAGAGAGGGGGGGGGGGGTGTTTATATGATGTGTGCCATCACAGCCTACCAAGAAAAACACTATATCTGGCGTCAAGCTAACACATCCCATCACCCTAAAAATAATATCCCCACAGTGAAACATGGTGGTGGCAGCATCATACGGATGTTTTTCAGCTGTAGGGACTGTTGAAGGAAAGATGGATGATGCTAAATACAGGGATGTTCTTGACCAGAACCTGTCAGTCTGCCTGTGATTAGAGACTGGGACAGAGGTTCACCTTCCGGTACGACGATGACCCGAAGCACACTGCTAAAGCAACACTGGAGTGGTTTAAGGGGAAACATATAAGTGTCTTACAATGGCCTAGTCAAAGTCCAGACCTCAATCCAATTGAGAATCTGTGGTCAGACTTGAAGATTGCTGTTCATAAGCGGAAACCATCCAACATAAAGGAGCTGGGGCAGTTTTGGCTTTAGGAATGGGCAAAAAAATCTTAGAGGGAAAATGTAGCGAGCTCATAGAGG